>NW_024868167.1:383087-528437 GCF_013358625.1 Macadamia integrifolia
AATTTGATTTTTGAATTTTGGGTTTTGATTTTGAACTTTAAAGTTTGATTTTGGATTTTAATTTTTGCATCTTGATTTGAATTTTGGACTTTGATTCTTGATTAAAAAAATTCTTTTGATGTTTTGTTTTTTTTGAATTTTGAATTGATTTTTTTTTTTTTTTTTGTATTGAGGGTGGGGATTTTCACAGATTTTTTTTCTTTCATTTTCTTTTATTATTACTCCTTGCTTTGACCATCTTTTGTGCCTCCCAAGATGGATAGGTTGCTTCTCTGAGGGAATAGAATGCTAACTAGGCTATCTAGATTGAGGACCTCACAGCACAGCTGGCGAGTTTGCGGTCAGCACATGATACTGTTACGTCTAGTAACTTGATGACTTCCGTAACTGGGTCTAAATATAGTACAAATGAGGATGGTGATCCCTAGAGATCTGTTCTTGTTGTTTCTACAAAACACAAATGTTGTTTTTTTCTTTTTCTTTTTCCCTCCCCATTTTCATTTTTTTTATACATATATAGCCAGACTTGGTTCTTTATTTTGGAATAAAAAATTATCTCTCTTTTTTTTTTTTTTAAGGAGTTTTAATTTTGAGGCACGATTAATTTCACAACTCAAGTCTTCAATAGAATAACCAGAATGATGCTAAAATCCAAACATCACCTCATTCTATTACCAAGTGAATTACATGAGAGGGAAACAACTTTCCTACCATAGACAAGATAGGTAAGCAACAAAGTGGGGAGACAACTCTTGGGGTGGGTGGAAGCTCACTAACTTCTCTGGGCCCATTACCCTGAGCCCATACTATCGAATGATGTATGCAGGCAAATAAAAGGATGTGTGAGTCAATCTCATCAATCTGATATAGTTGTAGCCCAGAGTCTTCATAAAAAATTCTTCTTGTGGCTTTCTTGGACATTTCCACGCAATGTCTTTTGTAGTTCTTTCTTGTAGGTACTCTTTCTAATCATTAGTGAGTTTGAATTCTGAGGCTTCCCTCCTACCTTGGTAACCAAGAGCCCCAAGTTGACTTCCATTTGATGGACTGTTCGGCTTAAGCTTATCAAGTAGCCATAGTTAGAAAATGGTGGGACTTCCACGATAATGATCAAGTCTGAATCTACGACTATGGTTCCTGTCATCAAGCCCTTTGAATGTTTCTGCAAGGACTGTGGGACTGATATCTCTTCCTTTCTTCAATTGCTTTATCACTTCTATCAAGACAGTTGGTGCACCACGTCCTGGACTTCAAAGAATATAGCAAGCTATCATGCACAGTCGATAAGCATCTTGTGACCTTTGCTGATGGATTCCTCCTAGTGGTAGGTATTGAATGAAGTTCCTAGCCACCTTAAGAATGTCAATCTTTCCATATCTGACGAATTTCTTCATTTCCTATTTTTCCCATCTGAACAAGTCTTGAATCTCTTCTAAATGATTTTTCTTCAAAGATGGTTGAATCAACTTGCACTTAGGTGGAGATAACATGTAAACTCGGAATTCCTCAAGGGTTGGACAGATCTCAATCAACCCAAACCAAAATGCTTGTAGATCAGCATCTAAATGTTGAGGGATCTGTCGGAGCAGATTGTGATGTAGCTCTATGCACCCAATTTGACTAAGAATTGGCATATTTATGGATTCTAGCAATCTTGGTGCCATTATACTTATGTCCAAGGTCTATTTCCTCAATGTCTCATCCAAGGAGCTCATGACTTATCCTGTAGTTATCACGAGCAAAGAGAAGATGTGGTGATTTATCAAAGCATTACTCATTAACTACTGATCAAGGATGGGGAATGAACTGGCCTTGATACCAATCCCGGCCATTGACGGTGGTGCCCAAGATTGGGCCGAAGTGCATAGGGTATGGTCAATATGGAAGGACAGGCAATGTGTACAAAGAGTGCAGGTAATAGCATTGGTGTGCGACACATGGCATGCGGGGCAGCACGCACATGGGCACGGGTAAGGTAGCAAGTAAGACAGGCTATGGCCAGAATGAGCATGGGATATGGTTAAAGGGAGTGTGGGCTAGGGTAGAGGGGGCACAGGCTTGGCTATAGGGGCACGGACTAGGGCCAGAGGGGGTGCATGTTAGGCTAGAGGGGGCGTGGACTATGGCCTGAGGGGGTATAGGCTAGGGCTAGAGCGGGCGTGGGCTAATCCAGAGGAGGTGCGGGCTAGGGCAAAAGGGGGTTCAGGCTAGGGCCGAGGGGGCACGGGCTAGGCAAGTGGCCAGCGTGTAGTATGTGCACGGTCATAGATTTTTTCATCAATGATCACAAGAGATCTTACAGTCCGATTTTGACATACTATATATCGTTGAAATCGTATTTTCAAGCACTATCCATCTGTACAGTTATCTTGACTAGATTTCTTCGTATATAGAAAGTAAAAATTGGATCCTCTTCTCTCCTATGCAGGGTTTTTAGGATTTTTAAGTAGGGGAATGAATTTAGGGTATTTGGGTAGGTAGGGGATTTTTTCAAGTTTTCAGCAGAGTTGCCCGTGCATGCGACATGTGTATAGGAAAATGTAATTTTCCAGGGATGACCATGGGAGGTCCGACGATCTGATTTTGACGTAACATATATTGTTGAAATCATATTTCTGAGTACTATCCATCTGTATGATCATCTTGACCAGATTCATTCGTATATAGAAAGTCAAAATTGGACCCTCTTCTCTCTTGCATGGAGTTTTCTAGGGTTCCAGGTAGGGAAATGTTTTCATCATCATCTCTATTGATCAGAAGCTAGAAATCATGTCCAAGATCCACATTTCATCATAGCTGGGAGAGGGTGACAAAATTAGGTGTCTATAGAATGCCCCTCTTTGGCCAAGGCCTATGCCAACAGCCAAAGGGCAAAGAAAAGGACTATGACATTTTGTCACCCAAAGTATGTACTACTGTCATCTTGCTCATTAATGACAGAGTTGAAAATACAATAGGAAATATCTCTTAACTACTTTGTAGTTTAGGACTTACCTAAGCCATCGATTTGTAGAAAAGAAATTCACTGCTCTTCTAATCCTGCAAAAGATGTTAGTACTTGATTTTTGGATTATCCTTTGTTGGACTTTACATGTGCTAGTTGAGGGAATTTGGTCTCCATCCTGGGTCTTTTGAACCAATTTGGGCTATCTAGAACCAGTAGTTACAAGAGAGAAATTTGCTGCACTTCTAATCTTACAATAGACAAAAGTATTTGATTCTTGGATTTCCCTTAGCTGGGCTTTACATGTTCTAGTTCAGGGAATTTGTTCTCCAGGATGGGTCTTTCAAACCAATCTGGGCTATCTGGGACCAGAGGTTACAAAGGAAAAATTCACCGCTTTTACAATCTTGCAACAAGTAAAAACATTTAATTCTTGACTTTTCCTTAGCTGGGCTTCATATGTGCCAGGTCAGGGAATTTGGTCTCCAGGCTGGGTCTTTCGAACCAATCTGGACTATCTAGGACCAGTGGTTACAAGAGAGGAATTCGCTACTCTTCTAATCTTGCAACAGGAAAAAACATTTGATTCTTAGATATTCCATAGCTAGGCTTCACATGTGCCAGTTCAGGGAATTTGGTCTTCCAGGCGGTTCTTTCGAACCAGGCTGGGCAATTTGGTCTCCTAGGCGGGTTCTTTTGAATCGAGCTTGGCTAAATGGTCTTCCAAGCTGGTTTTTTCGAATTGGGCTGGGCTATTTGGTCTTCCAGGCGAGTTCTTTCGAGCCGGGCTAGGCTATTTGGTCTTCCAGGTGGGTTCTTTCGAACTAGGCTGGGCTATCTGGTCTTCTAGGCAGGTTCTTTCGAACTGGGCTGGGCTATCTGGTCTTCCAGTCGGATTCTTTCGAACTGGGTTGGGCTATATGGTCTTCCAGGCGGGTTCTTTCAAACCGAGCTAGGCTATTTGGTCTTCCAGGTAGGTTCTTTCGAACCAGGCTAGGCTATCTAGTACTGTCAATTATAAGGAAGAAATTTGCTGCTCTTTCAATCTTGTAAAAGACATTAATAATTGATTCTTGATTTTATGATTTTTGACCTTTGATTCTTTGATTCTTCTTTGGATTTTTAATCTTTTGGACTCTTAAATTGAAATCTTGAATTTTGACCTTTGAATTGGAACCTTGAATTTGGATTTTTGAATTAGAATCTTGATTTGGATTGAATTTTTCTTTTCATATGAATTTTACTTTTCATGAATTTGATTTTCACCTTTCACATGAATTTGATGTAAATTTTATCTACCACATTAATTTGCTTTGAGTTTTACTTTCCACTTAAATTTTATTTTCACTATTCACATGAATGTGATGTAAATTTCACCTTCCTCATGAAATTTGATTTGGGTTTTGTATTTTGTAGTAAGAATTTTTTAGCTATACCTTGGAATTGGAATCTTTTTTTTTTCTTTTTTTTTGTTTTTTGAATTCTGATCTTTGATTCTTGACTTGATTCTTTTTTTTTCGATTTTTGATCTTTGATTCTTGACCTTTGATTTTTGGATTTTTTTTTTTGAATTTTGATTTGAACTTTGAAATTTGAAATTTGATTCGAATTTGGTTTTTGAACTTTGGATTTTGATTTTGAACTTCGAAGTTTGATTTTGGATTTTGATTTTTGCATCTTGATTTGAATTTTGGATTTTCATTCTTGATGAAAAAAATATTTCTTTTGATTTTTTGAATTTATAAATTTTGATTTGATTTTTTTTCCTTAACTTTGCACTGAGGGTGCAGATTTTCATAGATTTTTTTTTCTTTTATTTTTACTTCTTGCTTTGACCATCTTTTGTGCCTCCCAGGATGGGTAGGTTGCTTCTCTGAGGGAACAAAATGCTGACCAGGCTACCCAGATTGAGGACCTCACAGCACAGCTGGTGAGTTCGTGATCAACACATGATACTATTACGTCTAGTAACTTGATGACTTCTGTATGTGGGTCCAAATATGGCACAGATGAGGATGGTGATCCCTAGAGATCTGTTCCTGTTGTTCCTGCAAAACATAAATGTTGCTTTTTTCTTTTTCTTTTTCCCTCCCCATGTTCATTTTTTTTATGCATATATGGCCAGACTTGGCTCTTTATTTTGGAATGAAAACTTATCCCCTTTTTTTCTTATTTTTTTTTTTTTTTTGTTCAGAAGTTTGAATTTTAAGGCACGATTAATTCCACAACTCAAGTCTTCAATAGAAACACGGAAATGACACTAAAATCCAAACATCACCTCATTCTATTACCAAGTGAAATACATAGGAGGGAAATAACTTTCCTACCATAGGCAAGGTAGGTAAGCAACAAAGTGGGGAGACAACTCTTGGGGTGGGTGGAAGTTCACTAACTCCTCTGGGTCCATTGCCCCGAGCCCATATTGTCGACTAATGAATGCAGGAAAATAAAAGGATGTATGAATCAATCCCATTAATCTGACATAGTTGTAGCCCGAGATCTTCATCAGAAAATCTTCTTGTGGCTTTCTTGGACAGTTCCACACAATGTCTTTTGTAGTTCTTTCTTATAGGTACTCTTTCCAATCATCAGTGAGTTTGAATTCTGGGGCTTGCCTCCTCCCTTGGTGACCAAGAGCCCCAAGTTAAATTCCATTTGATGGCCTGTTCAGCTTCAGCTTATCAAGTAGCCATAGTTAGAAAATGACGGGACTTCCACAATAATGATCAAGTCTGAATCTACAGCTATGGTTCATGTCATCAAGCCCTTTGAATGTTTCTGCAAGGACTCTGGGAATGATATCTCTTCCTTTCATTAATTGCTTTATCACTTCTATCAAGACAGTAAGTGCACCACATCCTGGAGTTTGGAGAATATAGCGAGCTATCATGCATAGTCGATAAGCATCTTGTGACCTTTGCTGATGGATTCCTCCCAGTGGTAGGTATTGATTGAAGATCCTAGGCCCCTTAAGAATGTCATTCTTTGCATATCTAACGAATTGCTTTATTTCCTCTTTTTCCCATCCGAACAAGTCTTGAATCTCTTTTGAATGATCTTTCTTCAAAGATGATTGAATCAACTTGTACTTAGGTGGAGATAACATGTAAACTTAGAATTCCTTGAGGGTTGGACAAATCTCAATCAACCCAAACTGAAATACATGTAGATTAGCATCCCAATGCTGAGGGATCTGTCGGAGTAGATTGTGATGTAGCTTTATGCACCCAATTTGACTAATCACTGACATATTCATGGATTCTAGTAGTCGTAGTGCCATTATACTTATGTTTACGGTCCATTTCCTCAATGTCTTATCCAAGGAGCTTATAACTTATCCTGTAGTTATCATGAGCAAAGAGAAGATGTGGTGACTTATCAAAGCATTACTCATAACTACTGACATAACCAAACCTTTACCACTGTTGCATCAAGTTCTTTTTTTTTCTTTTTTTCTTTTTTAACTTGATCATGGATGGGGAATGAACTGGCCTTGATAAACTAGTGCCAGGTGGCAACTTTTGGGGAGATAGAATCCTGGATAAGAATTTAAAGGAACATAGGGTGAATGATAGATACCTAATGGCCTTGCATGCCAAATGGTGATTCTTGGGGGATAGAATCTTGGATAAGAATTGATGGACTAATAGGCGAATGGAAGATACCAAATGGCCTTGCATGCCAAATGGTGATTCTCAGGGGACACAAACTATCATGATCTTTTAAGATACCTTGATTATTAATTTAGGAACCAATTTATTGCCTTGAGATGGTTGAGATTGCACTTGCACATGTCAAGTTAGTTGCCCACGTATCCCTTGAGAGGAATTAGGTCTAACGTTGTTCGGGCTATTCACACAATTAGACATAATATTTCTTAAGTTGATCCATATTGACTAGTCCGGGTATTTCTTCGCCGTTGTGGTCTATGAGCTTCATAGCCTTGCCTGGTAAAATCCTTTTGACAGTGAATGGGCCACTCTAGTTGGACCTGAATTTCCCTCTTGGGTCATGAATTGGGGCTCTTTTTTTTTTTAACAACAAGTTCACCGTCTTCTATGTGACAGGGCTTTACATTCTTGTTGAAGACCCTTTCCATTCTTTGTTGATGTTTTTTCAGATTATCCATGGTCTTCATACTCCTTTCATCCAGAAAAACTGAGCTTGTCATATCGGGTCATTACCCATTCCCCTTCAAGTAATTGGCTATCCAAAAGTACCTTGAAAGGTGGTGCCTGAATCTCTTCTGATAGCCTTGCCTCAACCCCATATACCAATGAAAAGGTGTTGCCCCCAATTGAGGATCGTATAGAAGTCTAATATGCCCACAAAGCAAGTGGCAACTTGTCTGCCTAATCCTTATGAGTCTTAGCCAATTTCTTTCTTCTCTTCTTTTTTTTTTTTTTTTGAAGGGTGGCTTTGACATTCTTGTTGACTGCTTCCATTGCCCCACTCGGGTAGTGGCCTGTAGGTGATGGACTAGTGCCTCTCAATGCTTTGCCTCAGAAATGGGATCCTGATCCGTGATTGGTTCATCTAGCTGATAAGTTGCCCTGGCATTCTTAAATCCACAAGGCACCACCTTGGAACAATAGGTTCCCCATGGAGTCATGAAGGCTATTTCTCACGATCCTCTGGGTGCATGCTCACTTGGTTGTATCTTGAGAATCCCCCCATAGATGATAGCAAGGAATGCCCCGATGGGTTGTCAACCGATACATCAATGTGAGGTAATGGGAAGCCATTTTTAGGGCTTACCTTTTTAAGATCTCAGAAGTCTATGCACATTCGTAGCTTACCATCTTTCTTTGGCACTAGAACTATGTTAGCCAGCCATTAAGGGTGCTTCATCACTTGTAGAAACCCCACATTCCACTACTTTATAACTTCTTCTCTGATCGTCACTCCATTTTGGCCACATTCTTTGGAGCTTCTGCTTTACTGGTTTTGCCCCAGGATAGGTTGGCAATCGGTGTTGCATGATATCATGGTCTATACTAGACATATCCTTATAAGATCAAAAAGCAAAGACTTCGGCATACTCTTTCAAAAGACTAATCATCTGTTCTGCTTCTTCATCATCTAGGATGGGACCAATTTTTACCTCTCAAAGGCATTGGCCAGTTCCTAAGTTAATAACCCATGTATCCTCATTGATGGGTTGGGCTTTCTTTGATTTGTATTATTTTATTAATTCTCAATATTTATTAAGATCATCATCAGAAAAAGGAGGTAAGTCATACTCGGAATCAAAAATTTCATTCATGAAAGAAGGAGTAACAGACTCGACATACACAAACTTTGGACTTGCTCTGAGAGGGGAGGCCTACACGAAATCATAAATAATAGACTCAACTATAGACTTGACAACTAAGTTGATGCTTTTATCAGTGGTATTTAGGTTGGTTGACTCAATAGCATGAGTAAACTTAAAGTCTTCTCCAATGCTAGTCCAATTCAGGAGTGGTTCGATGGCTTGATGGATGAGGAGGTGTGGCAAAGGGCCTTCTTCTCCTTCTGAGAAAGTTACTACTATTTCTTTAATGGTGTTGATATCAGATACTTGTTTCTTCACAAAGACGAGTTGATCCAACTCATATTCCTTAAAGCTAAACTTTTTTAGGAGTGATGACTGGTGAAGGCTGCTTATTCTTCTTTCTATAAAATCTAACTTTTCAAGTCTGTTGAGAGATGCCATCCCTGTGCCTCGATCACATCTATGACCACCATTACGAGTCTTCCTATTGTAGTTGATTCGGGCATAGTGCATGCCGACCATCATTCTTTGTGCTCTTCTTGGCTTTGTATATATGCTCCTTCCTTTAAAAGACCTAGGCTGGAGCTCATGTAGCTCTTGAGATCTTTGTTTTTATAGAAACAAACAGATGTGGTTCTTCAGATCGGTGGAAAGTTACAAAATCCAGATGAGTCTTATCTTTTTTTCCCATTCTCTCTTCAGGAGTACTTGAGGGCTTGGGGCCTCCTTTGACTAGCTCATTGTTTTGGGGTTGTTAGAGGAGAACCCATCTTCAATCAATGCTACATCCACTATTCCAGTGATGTAACTGTCCTGTTCTCTTTCTGTTGGAATCTCCTTTTGAGGTGTGTTTGACTGAACCAAAGACGTAGGGTCAAGGCTACTTAGCATCTGTGATGGATATTGAGATAGAAATTAGGCCATTGGCAGAGACAGATGTGGTTAGGGAATTTCTTGATGTATTCCCAGATAACTTGACAGATTTACCCCCAGACCGAGAAACAGAATTTTCTATGGACCTACTCCCTGGCTCAGTACCAGTGTCAAAGGTCCCTTATCGCATGGCCCCCATAGAGTTGAAGGAATTACAGGTGTAACTTCAAGACCTTCTGAAGAAGGGATTCATTATGTCTCCATGGGGAGCACTGGTATTGTTTGTTAAGAAGAAAGACAGAAGTATGAGATTGTGCATTGATTACCTGGAGCTTACTAAGCTAACCATTAAGAACCAATATCCTTTGCCAAGGATAAATGATTTATTTGATCAGTTGCAGGGTGCCAAGTTATTCTTTAAGATTGACCTTAGATTGGGATACCACCAGCTCAGGATCAAGGATAGTGATGTCAGTAAGACAGCCTTCAGATCAAGGTATGGACATTATGAATTCTTGGTAATATCATTTGGGTTGACCAATGCACCGGTTGCATTTATGGATTTGATGAACCAGGTATTCCAAGATATCCTAAATAAGTTTGTGATAGTATTCATTGATGACATTTTGGTCTACTCAAAGAGTGTATTGGAACATGCTGTTCACTTGAGGTTAGTACTGCAACGGTTGAGGGAGAAGCGACTCTATGCCAAATTCAACAAGTGCGAGTTTTGGCTGTCACAGGTGGCATTCTTAGGCCACATTGTTTCAGACAAAGGTATAGAGGCTCACCTAGGCAAGGTGAATGTAGTTCTATAATGGGAGACTCCCAAGAGCATAGTAGACATACGTAGTTTTCTGGGATTTACTGGATACTATAGGAGGTTTATCAAGAACTTCTCTGGCATTGCTACTCCGATGACCCGACTCACACAGAGGGTTTAAAATTTGAGTGGTCTGATGCTTATGAGAAAAGCTTCAAGGAGCTAAGGTAAAGGTTGGTATTAGCTCCAGTTTTGACTATTCCAACTGGTACAGGTGGTATGGTTATGTATAGTGATGCCTCCAAGCTGGGATTGGGTTGTGAATTGATGCAGCACGGGAAGGTTATTGCTTATGTATCCCGTCAGTTGAAGGATTATGAGAAGAACTACTCCACCTATGATTTGGAGTTGGTAGCTATGATTTTTACACTGAAAACCTAGAGACACTACCTGTATGGTGAGAAGAGTAAGATCTTCAGTGACCATAAGAGCCTTAAGTACTTCTTCACCCAAAAAGAGCTCAACATGAGACAGAAGTGTTGGTTAGAGCTGATGAAGGATTATGATTATACTATTCACTATCACCCAGGAAAGGCCAATGTGGTAGTTAATGCACTTAGTCAAAAATCCCAGTCACTGACTCTTGCATCACTGACCACCAATGAGTATCTCCTAGAGGAGGCCAGGAAGCTAGACTTGGAACTATTAGTAGAGGGTGTCACTTTGTCACTATCAGCATTGGTGGTGTAACCTAGTCTGGTGGATAGAATCACTGCCGCTCAGGTTACTGATGCAGAGTTGTAGAAGATGATAGCAGAATGCCAGGAAGGAACCTAAAAGGACCTAGATTTCTTTGTAACTAGGGAAGTTGTGTGTGCCTAATGATGGTGATTTGAGAGACAGTTTTGAGAGAGGCATATAGCTCTCCATACTCCATTCACCCCGACAACACTAAAATGTACAAGGACCTCAAAGGCTCCTACTGGTGGAAAGGAATGAAGAATGATGTGGCCACGCATATGTCTAGATGCCTCACATGTCAGTAAGTCAAGGCTAAGAGACAGAGACACCATGGGTTATTACAGTTCCTACCTATTCCAGAGTGGAAATGGGAGAATATTACCATGGACTTCTTCGCAGGCCTACCCCAAGGTAGCTTACTTTATCCCAATCAAGATCACATTTTCTATGGACAAGTTGGCCAAGTTGTGTGTCAATAACATCATCAGGTTGCATAGTGTACCAGTTAGTATCATCTTTGATCGAGATCGTAGGTTCACTTCCATGTTTTGAACATGTGTGCAGAAGGCTATGGACACACAATTGGCTTTTAGCACTGCCTTGCACCCTCAGACCGTTGGTCAATCGTAGAGGACTATTCAGACATTGGAGGACCTACTCCAAGCATGTGCTTTGGATATGAGTTATAGTTGGGATGAACACATTTCCCTTATTGAGTTCTCCTACAACAATAGTTATTAGGCCACCATCAGAATGTCCCCATTTGAGGCACAGTCTGGCAGGAAGTTCCAAACCCCACTCTATTGGGATGAGGTTGGTGAGCAGCATATTTTGGGTCTAGACTTAATGTAGGCTACTAGTGAGAAGGTGAATGTGATTAGAGAAAAGATCAAGGTAGCTCAGTCCAGGCAGAAAAGCTATGCGGATGTTAGGAGCAAACATCTGGAGTTTAGTGTTAGAGACAAGGTGTTCTTGTGGATCTCCCCAGTTAAAGGGGTGATGCGATTCGACAAAAAGGGAAAGCTTAGTCCAAGGTTTATGGGACCGAATGATATACTGGAGAGGCTCGGATTGGTAGCTTACTGAATAGCTTTACTGCCAGAGTTAGAAGGTACACATGATGTTTTCCATGTTTCTATATTGAAGAAGTACATTCCCAACCCCACTCACATCTAGACTTACATACCCCATGAGTTAGATGAAGATTTTACCTACGTGGAGTATCCAGAGAAGATTGTTGATCGGAAGGACCATGTTCTTTGCAATCGCATTGTTTACTTCGTCCCCGAATAGGAAGCATCCTGGGACCAAGAAGATGAAATGATGGAGCTGTATCTGGGATTGTTTGATTTTCTAGGTATATTCAATTTCTAGGACAAAATTCTTGTAAGGTGGGGTGGATGTTACACCCGTGCCCTAATCCGGTCTAATTTAAAACTATTGTGACAAGCCTCAGATTGGAGATCAGAAGTACGACTGGGTTTTGGCTCACAGTTGTGCATTGCCAAAGGGGTAGAGATGACCCCACATGTTCATGCATCATGTGCCTATCTAATTGGAGGGGATTCATACCTTTCGATCATAGACGGTAAGTGACCCGACTCCCCACACTTGAATTTCGGCACACATCAAAGATTATCGAATAGCCTTGAGCATGTCTGAGGGAAACTACCTATGTGAGACCAGCCATGGGATAGTAGGTTGTCAAGACAGTAGGCTATCAAGATAGCAAGCTATCTTGACCACCGAAAAAAGCCACCAGAAGCAGCCTGGACCTAGATCCGGTGCCTATTTCTGGTGGCTTGACAAGCTACTGTCGGGGTTCCGATGCCCGTGGTTCCCGCCACTCACATTGTAAATGACTCCAGAGGATACTAAATCATCCTCCACACCTTCCTCATGATGTGAGCACTTTACGGACCTAAATGTGTGGGTCGTAGTGCTCCGAAATTCATTTTAACCCAATTGGTCCAAAAGGGGTCCAAACCAAACAAACCCTAAAGTCCACTTAAGTTATAAGTTGGGAAATGAGGATTCATTTCTTCATCACCCTTGTGCCCAATGTAGAAGAGGAGAGAAAGAGGAGAGGAAAGAAGAAGAAGAGGAAGAAGAAGGAGGTTGGAGGCCTACCATGGTGCTGACTGCCGCCTTGATGCCAGAATCGTTGCTGGAGGTAAGTACAACCTCTCATACCACTCTCTCTCTTCATTTCAACCTAGACCAAGCTAGGTATGGATATAATCTTGGTGTACAAACCATGTTAAGGTTGTAGGATGCATGTTCTACCCTCGCAGTGTTGTTGTCGAGCTCGAACCAAGCCCTGTGAGCCCCGACAACATGTATTACCAAAAGACCAACTAGGGTTTCGATTGTTCGATCGATGTATCTCCTAAATGGATTGATAGAATTGGAATTTTCTTAGCATAGAATGATGCTAGGAACATCCCCTACAAACTCCACAGAATAGATCCCGGTGATCGAGGCCGAGTCAAAAATTCCAAAATGGGTGGACTGCCCTGAACCACCATCGAAAATAGCCCACCTGGTCCACTAGGTCTATTTTTGGTGGAATATATCTAGTGGATATGTGATCCCTATATGCTCTCTGACTTCTTCATAAAAAACAGGACTGATATTTCTAGTGGAAATGCCCTGTTTCTAGTGGGTGTTTCCGGTGACAATACTGTCACTTAGGAACAATGTTTGTACCCTTTGGGGGTGACATGTGTGGGTCCCTACTGATGTTTTCAATGTGTACTTATGTATGGTTCCCTTGTGTCATGGATAGTGACGTGCACGTACCCCGAAACCAGAATTAAATTGATCAATCGGTGGCCGTACTTGAACCCGAACACACCCGATCATAAACCAGGTGAGGGATGGCCTGTGTTTATTTTGGAATGTTTATCATTATTAAATTACTCACAATGTTTAATTATAGTTGCTCAAATATGACGATGATATGTTACATTTGTCATTTTACGATCATGATATGAACTATATGGAGATGTATGATGGGATCCAGTGTGGCCGAGGTGGTATGCGACCTTGATCGCTGTGTGTTTGGTTGTGTGTGTGAGACAAAATTCGACGTGGCTGAGGTGGTACCAGTGCTATGATTTCTGTATGTATATTGCATTCATGCATTAATTATGTGCATTAGAGTTAGTTGTGGCCACGGGTTACACTTTGTGGCCAAGGTCTCGCTAGTATTGTGTACCTTGGTACTGCATTTGGAAATGGATGTGCTTCGTGGCCGATGATTGGTATTGGTGTTGTGTAGTCCATACTCAACTGTGATATGTATGCTAGATTAGGTAAACGATCTCGAATTACACTTTGTGGCCAAGGTCTCACTGGTATCATGTACCCAGGACTGTATTTGGAGATGGATTACACTTTGTGGCCGAGGTCTTACTAGTATCGTGTAATTCATACTAACTATAATACTATGAAGGCATGTAGTATATATTTGGTTAGGTATCACTCCCCATGTTATGACCCCTTGCCAACAGGGGTTGAGGTGTTGGATAATCCATTATGGTATGTTCGATGTGCCTTTTCAGAAAGCCACACCTATAGTACAATATGATTTTTATCGAACGTGGGAACCTGTCCGGTGTGGCTGATGATGTACTGGTGCAATGACTACCAGGAGGGGATTATTAGGGGTTTCTTAGGTGACCCATAGATGCATACGGGGACCGGCAGGCTTCTATTCATGGCTAGGGTTTGTATTCTTGCATAGTCGATGACAGTTATGAGACGAAGGATACAACCTAATGCACCATATTAGCACTTATCAGACTTAGTTTGTATTGTTAGGTGGATAATAAATACATGAACTGCATCACGAGCGTCATGGACTATGTGTTTAATTTTCACAGCATGCATCATAACTTATTACTGCTATTGTCTTATTTGGATGTGCTTGACCCCAACCCTCATTGAGCGAGTTGGAAAGCTCACCCCATGTATACACCCCTTTTTAGATGATGATACAGGTACCATGGTGCCAATGGCGGGTGATCCAGTATCTTCTGGGTCAGAGTATGGTGTGAGTGACTGGTGGATGCCAGAAGTGGAGGAGCACGATTAGGATTGTGCTTGCGACCACTGTGCTTACACCGCACCGTGAGATTGTACATCATACTTTGATACTTTTGGATATAAATGTGGTTTGTATATTTTTTTTGAGATTATATTATATGACATGGATGAATGTAACAGAATAACTCAGTTGTTGCTATTATATTATCATTAGATGTTTCTGCATTTTATTTATGATTCCGCTACTATACTTTAGTTCCGTTGCTTATGTTAGTTTGTGATGTGAGTTTGTGAAAATGTTAAGGTACTGCTATTAGAGATCCTGGTAGGTTTGTTAGATATGTACATGTTTTACTCACACCGCCAGTATTTCTAATGGTAAGTTGGTTCTACTAGAAATAGGGTGTGACAGTAAGAGTGTGAGGGTATTCTCTTCCCCAGGGGGAAAGACTTGCATTCAGACCTCTCTCCTCTCTTCTCTTCTTAGGGAGGATTGTGTCATGTGTGCTTTCCTGCAGGCCCGGCACCACCGTATATGTGGAGGCCTATTTCGTAGGAGTGTAATGATCGTCAATGAGATAGGGGTTTGATGATGGTCCAATACGGGGGATTGGGATCATACAAAAAGAGTTGGAGTCACCACCTAGGATTATATGCTTAGGACCCGTGAGTGGGTCCAATTCCTGAGAAAAGGCCCTAAAGTTGGTCTAGTCCAGAGATTTAGGGTATGTGTCAAGTTATAGAATTGGGAAGGCATCAGGCACCCAACCTGCCTGGTTCAACTAGTCTTCCCACTAGAAGCTTAAGGACAAACATGTTCCACGATTATTCCTATTTCGTATGTATAGCTAAATTATCACACATATGTACATTAACTGAATCTAAATGATTATATAACTATAACAAAGTCAATATAAAGTCTACATTATGCTACTTTGGGTGAGAAATTATACCTGAGCTTGACCCCTGTTTCTGGTCAAGAGGGGTGAGACCCCGATTAGCACTGGTATGAACTATATTTTAGATTCTCATGGGTTAGGGGAAGATGGTCTTGATCTCTAGCTTCCTCTCTCGAGAGATGTGATTGGATAGAGTTCTGTCTACGAACGGTTATTTCCAGATTTTGACTGTGGTATTGATTCAGCAGAGCTTCCACTAAGGATGGGCTACTTTTAGATTTTGGCTGAGCTGGCACTCCGACAGATCTTCTACTGGGAATAGGCTATGGGAGGGCTAGGCTGAGGTGGTACTCCGGAAGATCTTCCACTGGGAATGGGATAAAACCTAAATGGTTTAAAGAACGTTGAATGCCCAAAGAACACTTCAAAGATTCAAAGGAATCTTACGAAGATCTCTCTGAAGACTTAATGAACCTCAAAAGGGGGTGAGAGACTAAGGGGAAACTTTTCCTACATGAAATCTCACTCAAAGAAGATGAAGGGTTAAAGAATTTTGAAGGCCCAAAGAACACTTTGGATCTTTTGAAGATCTCTCCGAAGACTTGAAAAACTTTAATGGGGGAAGGGGAGAGAGGGCAGAGCTTCTCTATTATGGATGCTCCTAAGAGACTTGGGTGTTTGTTGTGTGTAAAACCAAAGGGAGGGGGTATTTATAGAATTTTTAGACCAATAGGGAGGAAAGAGAAAATTCCTTAGCCAATGGTGGTAAACATTAATTTTTCTAAACCAATGGGGTGAAAGTATGAAATTTTGGACCATGGGTGGAGGGTAAATTTCTTCGGCCAATGGGGGGAAAAGTAAATGTTTTGGGCTAGTAAGGTAAAATGATGCCTTTTTGGACGAATGGGAGGCTGCAGTGTAGGGTACGCTTATGGGGTAGTGTGGAGTACACAGGCAGGTGAAGAAGGAATCTCTTCTCAAATTGGTCACCAGAATGATGATTCTGATCAATGACGAGGGTGCCAGGGCCTCGGCGGGGGTGCTGGAGCTAAGGTAGGGATGTTGTAGCTAAAACAGGGGTGCTGTAGCTAAAACAGGGGACTAAGGCTTAAATAGGGTTGGGGCTTAAACAAGGGTGCTTGGATATGGCTGGTGCTATGGCAGGGGCACTGGGGCTATGTGGGTGCTATGGCAGGGGCGCTGGGGCTATGGCAGGGGTGCTGGGGCTATTGTTGGGGCTCTGGAGCTATAGCACGAGTGTTGGGCATACAGGGCTGGCAGAGTGCACGCAAGACACGGTTAGGGGTGCGAGGCATACGGAGTTGGAAGAGTGTAAGGCATGTAGGGCTAGAAAAGTGTGCGAAGGGTGCTGGTGTGGGTGCAAGGTAGGCAGGATTGGCAAAATGCAGGGCATGCGTTTGTGGGGTTTAGGAACTCAAGGCAAGGAGTGGAGGCTCGCATGGGCAGGGCACTCAAGGCGAGGCATTGGGGCTAGCATGGGCAGGGTTTGGGTGCTAATGACATGGTGTGTGTGCTTGTATGGGCTGGATTTGGGTGCTCATGGCATTGTGTGGGTGCTTACATGGGTGGGGTTTGGGTGTTTATGGAGTAACCTCTAGGAATGATTGTGGGAGATCTGATAGTCCAATTTTGATGTACCATATATCATTGGAATCATGATTCTGAGTACTATGCATTTGTATGGTCACCTAGGACTGAATTCCTTTGTATACGAAACGTCATAATTGGACCCTTCATTTCTCTCGCATGGGGTTTTTGGGATTTTGGGTGAGTATGGAATATTTCCAAGTTGGATTAGCTCAATCAATTATCATCTCTGTCGATCGAAGTAAGAAATTATGTCTAAGATCCGTAGTTCATCATAGCCGGAGGAGGGTGATAAAATTGAGTGTCTACAGAATGCCCCTCTTTGGTCGAGGCCTGTGCTAATAGTCGAAGGGTAAAGAAAAGAACAACCACACTTTGTCACCTGGAGCATGTACTACTATCATCTTGCTCATCAATGACGGAGTTGAAAATACATTAGATAATATCTCTTAACTACTTTAAAGTTTAGGACTTACCTGGGCTGTCGATTGTAGGAAAGAAATTCGTTGCTTTTCCAATCCTGCAAAAGACGTTAGTAATTTGATCTTTGACTTTTCCTAGTCCAGGCTTCCATGTGCCGGCTTAGGAAATTTGGTCTCCAGGTTGGGTCTTTCGAACCAATCTGGGCTATCTAGGATCGTCGATTACAAGAAAGAAAATCACTGCTCTTTCAATCTTGCAAAAGACAAAAGTATTTGATTCTTAGATTTTCCTTAGTTGGGCTTCCATGTGCCAGTTTAGGGAATTTGATCTCCAGGCTGGGTCTTTCAAACCAATCTGGGCTATCTGGGACTGTTGATTATAAGAAATAAATTCACTGCACTTTCAATCTTGCAAAAGATAAAAATATTTGATTCTTGGATTTTTCTTGGCCGGGCTTCGATGTGCCGGTTTAGGGAATTTGGTCTATGAGATCGGGTCACTCGGACCCAATTCAAAGAGAATGGGCCACCTAGGGCTAGGTGAATGAGAGTGGGCCACCTAGGGTGGGGTCAGTGATATTCTTTCTTTCCTTTATTTTTTCTGTTGATTGGGGTTCTTGAATTTGAGTCATGGGATTGGAACCTTGAATTTAGGCCCTTGAATCTTGAATTTTGGCTTTTGATTTGGAATCTTGAATTTTGACTTTTGATTTGGAATCTTTCTCTTTGGCTTTTAATTTGGAATATTGAATTTTAATTTCATGTGATACAATTTCATCTACCTCTTGTATTTGATTATCACTTTCCAATTTCATGTGATATGGTTTTCATCTACCACTTAAATTTCACGTTCCAATTTCATGTGATTTATATCTACCATAAGAAATTATTTTGAATTTTGTATTTTGTGGTAAGAACCTTTGAGTTGCACCTTGGAATTAGAATCTCAATTTTTTTTTGGGGGCAAAATGAATTTTTTAACCATAAAATGGTCCCCCCTCCTGTTCATTCCCTATTCTGATTTTCTTGAGTTGGGAACATCATTAGTGAATGAGTTCAGGTTTCTGAATTCATTTGAAGATTCAAAGTTTTTTGCATTTCTTCGGGTTTCTTCAATTTTTTTTCGAAGATCTTTTAGTTTTCCTTGAAGTTCTTCAACTTCTCCTTGAAGATCTTCATAATTCCTGAGGGGGCCATTTGGAGAATTTGAAGTCTTTCCAGGCCATTTTGCAAATTGTGAAACTTCTTAGGGTTCCTTATAATTTTTTGGAAATATAACCGAAAGAAGAAAGAGAAGGACCCAGGGAGAAATCCGACTGGGTGGTCGAGAGAGCTGTGGTACATCCTCAAAGGGGGACGATAGTCCAGTAGATTGGTACATCGAGCGGACGCTCCACAGGATCCAAGACCATATATGTAACTCAGTGTGGGCCACATGAGTAAGTCCTTTCATTTTCCCTTATTTATTCCTCATTTTTGTGCATTTATTATTATTTATTTATTTTATTTATGTTTAGTTATGCATATTTTTTGATTTTTTTTATTTTATTTTTTATTTTTATTTTATTTTAGAGGCACAATTAGGGAGCACCCCCCACATTGGCCAGGTATTGTCACCCAAACATGGTCTAGGACTGGTACCAGATGCTTCCTCATAGGGTTAGGAGATTAGTAGATTCCACTTACCTGAGCCTATTGGCCTCCCTGGAGACTAAGAAGTTCAGCTCGGTATTGGCGAGAGCTCTAATGGAGCGGTGGTGGTTGAGTACTCATTCCTTTCATCTCCCCACTGGCAAGATTACTATTACACCCCTGTGCTTTTATGCTATGAGGAGCGTACCCTTCGAGGGGAGGCCGCTATCCCTTCCTGAGACTTTGATAGCACAGGATTTTACAAATTTGACGGGTATTGATATCCAGGGGAATCAGATGCATGTCCATTTAGGTGTGATCAGTGCCTGTTGGATGAGAACGGACCTGAGGGTGAACCCAGGTAACTTTGCACAGATAACCTGCTCTTTCCTCTTATTTACTGTGGCACAGTGTCTCTTCAGTGACCTCCAGGGTGAGGTGGATATCCGTATGTTTGCCCTCTTTCGGAACCTTTAGGAGGTGGATTCTTAAGATTGGGGTGGGGCCACCTATGCATACCTTCTATGAACCCTGGACCTATTAGCATATGGGGATCGGGGCATCACGGGAGTAGGCTACATCCTCCAGGTGACTTCACATTTCCTTTTGTTCTTTTTTTTTTTTTTATTGATTGCACCTCCTTATTTTGATATTTCAATTCAGCCTTGGTGTTATAAACACCTAGAGACCCTAGCCCCTCTGTTGAAGGATCCACAGGGGTTGCCCTTCCTTATAGCTACAAGATGGGGAGACAGCCAGGTGCTGAGGAACCGACGCTATCCTTCCGGGACCACTGCCCCTTCTCTCTTGAATGGTCTCACAAAGGTTAGCCATGTTTGGTATCAAATTTCCCTTTTTCCTTGTGCCATACTGACTTCTTCTTGACTTTGCAGGTTAATTAGAGACCATTCCAATACCTCAGATTCCCAAACCCTGATGAGTACTTGATAGAGAACTGTAAACTATTCAGAGGTATCTGAGGCCACGCTTGGTAACTAGGAGAGTATGTCACTCCTCAGTGGTCTTATCCTACTGTGTGCTCCTCTCTTTGCTTTCCTCCATCTACTATCCATAATCCAGAGTGTATCTCTACGGGTCAGATTGAGGGATTGGCTGAAGGGGTATAGAATGATTCCTTTCTAGACCAAGATAGGGATTATAAGGCCTTTCTTGAGGAGGAGACGGTCTATGCTCCTTTTGGTCCTAGTGGGCCACTGGTATGTTTCCTCTCTTGAGCATCTTTTCCATATTTCAAATCCTTCTTTTTTTTTTTATTGATGTTCTTTCAGTGGAGGACACGGCATGTGGACCCCCTCCCACTTAGTTATGACCAGGTGCTGCTACCTCATCCTAGGCTGGGTCTTCCGTTATTGTGAGTGGACCCCTCTAGATGGCTACCAGTCCTTTCAGTGGTTTCCTGGGCTTATCCTATCGCAATGCGACCCATCCAGACATTCCCCAACTCTTGGAGCGTAGATTAGATAGAGATGCCTCCATCGAACTTCCCATTCTGTATGACTATGTGAGCATCCAAACACCTCTTATTTGATTGGTTCTTAACTGCTTTTGACTGACATGCTCTTCCTCAGGTGTCTCCAGAGTTCTATGCTGAGCTAAGGAGAATGCATCAGAGTTTATCTGAGTTTTTCTGAGGTCATGGTTAACAAGGTATCCTCATATTCTTAGCCCTATCCCTCTTCTTTATTACTTCTTTTCTTGATCATTCCCTATGTTCCCCTAGAAAGGGAGAACAATGCCTTGAGGAGACAGGTCAGCTCTTATCGACAAGAGAATGCTCGTCTACTGTTGCAGGTTGAGGATCTCACACAGAGATTGGCGAGTTCAGGATTGGCACCTTCCAACTCTTCGGCCTTTTATGAGGATGATGCCAATCATGGTTCAGATGATGACTTTGACTCCTAGGGATTTATTCCTATAGTTCCTGTAAACACAAACATATATATATATATATATCTTTTCTTTTTTCCCTCCCCTTATTTGTTTATTTTTTTTATTTTGGAATTTTATGAATGGAAACCTATCTTTGGCACAAAGAAAATCTATTTTTGTTTATGGTTTGGAATGTTTAGGCATAATCAATTCCACAACTCAAGTGTGTTCATTAGAATAATCAAGACAACACAAAAATCCAAAATATTTCCTCATTCTACGACTAAGTGAATTACATGAGAATAACTTTCCTACCATAAACAAGATAGCTAGGTAACAATATAGGGAGATAATTCTTGGGGTGGGTAAAAATTCACTAACACCTTTGGGTCCTCTGCTTTTAGTCCATATTGTTGGCTGATATACGTAAGCAAGTAAAAGGACATATGATTCAATCCCATCAACATGACGTAGTTGTATCCCAGGGTCTCCATCAGAAAATCCTTCCCTAGACATCTCCATACAATACCCTTTGTATTTCTTCCTTGTAGGTACTCTTTCCAATCAACAATGAGGTTAAATTTTGGGGCTTCCCTCTTTTCTTGGTAACAAAGTGCCCCGAGTTGACCTCCATTTAACGGCCTGATCAGCTTCAGTTTACCAAGTAGCCAAAGTTGAAAAATGGCGGGACTTCCATGATAATGACCAAGTCCAAATCTATGGCCATGGCTCATGTCATCAAGTCCTTTGAATGTCTCTGCAAGGATTGTAGGAATGATATCTCCTCCTTTCTTCAATTTTCTTACCACCTTTATTAGAACAAGTGATGCACCACGTCCAGGAGTTCAGAGAACATAGCAAGCTATCATGTATAATAGATAAGCATCCTATGATCTTTGCTAATGGATTTCCCCTAGTAGTACGTATTGAATGAAGATCCTAGCCACCTTCAGAATGTCAATCTTCCCATATCTGATGAATTGCTTCATTTCCTCTTTTTTCCATCCAAAAATGCCCTAAATCTCCTCTGAGTGGTCTTTCTTCAAAGATGGTTGAATCAAATTACCATTAGGTGGAGATAACATATAAACTTAGAATTCTTTGAGAGTTGGATAGGTCTTAACCAAACCAAACCAAAACACATGAAGATTGGTGTCCCAATGTTGAGGCACCAGTTGGAGCAGATTGTGATCTAGCTCAATGCACCCAATCTAGTTGAGCATTGACATACTGATAGATTCTAGCAGACCTGGTGTCACCATGTTTATCTCCATGGTGCATTTCCTAAACTTCTCATCTAAATAGTCCATGACTTTTCCTGATACCATCATAAGCAAAAGGAGATGTGATGATTTTCAAAGTATCACTCATTAGCTATTGACACAACCAAACCTTTACCACTGTAACATCAAACTCCTTTTATTTTTTTCTTTTTTGACTAATCAAGGGTGGGAAATAAGCTGGCCTTGATATACTGGTGCCGGGTGATGACTTTTGGGGGATGGAATTCTGGGTAAGAATTTGGAGGGCCATAGGCAGATGATGGATGCCTAATGGCCTTGCATGCCAAATGGCGATTCTTGGGGGACACAAGCTATGATGATCTTTTAAGATACCTTGATTATTAATCTAGGAACCAATTTATTACCTTGATATTGGTGAGACCACACTTGCACATGTCAAGTTGCCTATGTATCCCTTAAGATGAATCAAGTCTAGCGTAGTTCGGGCTATTCACCTTATCAGACATAATATTTCTTGAGTTGATCCATGTTGACCAAGCTGGATATTTCTTCACCATTGTGGTCTATAAGTTTTACAACCTTGCCTGGTAGAATCTCTTTGACAGTGAATGGGCCACTCCAGTTGGGCTTGAATTTTCCTCTTAGGTCATGAATTGGGGCTCTTTGTTCTAGAAGAATAAGTTCACCCTCTTCTATGTGACGGGGCTTCACATTCTTATTGAAGGCCCTTGCCATTCTCGAAGAATAAGTTTACCCTTTAGATTATCTATGGCTTTCATTCACCTTTCATTGAGAAAGTTGAGCTCATCGTGTCTGGCCTTCACACATTCTCCTTTAGGTAATTGACAATCAAGAAGCACCCTTAGGGATGGTACTAGGATTTGCACGGGTAGAACCGCCTCAACTCTATATACCAAAGAAAAAGGGGTTGCCCCGGTCGAGGATTGTATAGAAGTCCGATATGCTCACAAAGTAATTGGTAACTTATCCACCCAATCCTTGTGTGCTTCAGCTATTTTCTATAAGATCACCTTGATTTTCTTGTTAGCTGGTTCTACTGCCCCATTGGTCTGTGGCCTGTAAGTGGTAGAGAGATGCCTTTGGATACTATAGACACCCAATTTTGTCACCCTCCTTTGGCTATGATGAAATGTGGATCTTGGACGTGACTTTTGACTTCTGATCAATAGAGATGATGATTGACTAAAAAAACCCAGAAACATTCCCCACCTACCTAAAAACCTTGGAATCCCCATGCAGGAAGGAGGATGGTCCAATTTTGACTCTTCATATACAAAGGAATCTAGTCAATATGACCTTACAGATGGATAGTACTCAGAAACACGATTCCAATGATATATGGTACATCAAAATCAGATCATCGAATTGCCCACAATCTCCCCTGGAAAATCACATTTTTTCTACACGCATGTCACGCACACCAACTAGCCAAGCTAGCCAGCCAGCCCAGCTAGCCAATCCATTTAGCCAGCCCAGCCAGTCAGCCAGCCACCCAGCCAGCCAGCTAGCTAGCCTAGCCTGCCTACCTGTGCACCCCCGCTTCATGACCTATGTGCCCCCGCCTCATGGCCTGCACACCCCCACCGCATACTGTACGCCCATGTCTTATGGCCTAAGTGCCCCCACCGCACGCTATACATGCCCTTGCAACATGGCCACGTGCACCTGCCTGCTTGCCATGTAAACCTTGCCTGCACTATACACATGCTACCTCGCACAGTTTAGCCTACTCCACGCGCCATGTGCCACACATCTATGCCAAACTCCCCGGACAACCTTATGCCTAGCCTGTGCCCATCTACACACCATTACCTGCACACACTATGCACATTATCCGCACACCCATGCCAACCTCCCCGCACACCCTTATGCCTAGCCTGTGCCTAGCTACACACCATTACCTACACACGTTGTACATATTGCTTGCGCACTCTGTGCACATTTCCCGCATGCCCCATGCATTTCAATCCAACCTTGTGTGTCACCATCAATGGCTGGGATTGGTGTTCCCCTGACCCGATGGGTGAAGAAATTCCCTCTTCACCCACTTAAGACAAAAAAAAACCCTTTTTTACAAAGGCTTCTCTCTCCTAAGAATCCACTTTTTACCCATTGGACAAAAACCTTTTCCCACCCATTTTGGTCCGAGAACCTCTTTTACCCAGTATCCCCCTCACGTTAGGCAAGAACCCTTCTTTCGTCCATTAGATAAAGATGTTCCCTCTTTCCTATTGGCCAAAAAAACCTATAAATACCCCCCATCTTTTGGATTTCACACACCAAAACCCTACCTCACTCCCTTGTAGTGAAACTCTCTTCCCCTTCCCCTCTTGATTTTCTTTGGGTCTTCAAAGCGATCTTTGTCAAGATCCAAAATCTTGTTCAGATCTTCAAAGTGTTCTTCGGAACTTTGAAGATCTTCAATCCAAGTTCTTAGTCCGATCCCCTTTTTTTCTAAAAGTAGTATGTTCTTCAACCCCCTCCTTTGAGTGTTCTTGAGTTTTACCCAAATTAGAAACCCCCCCTTTGAGGTTATTCGGGTCTACGGAGAGATCTTTGTCAAGATCTGAAACTCTGTTTGGATCTTCAAAGTGTTCTTCAGGGCTTTGGAGCTCTTCAATCCATTTTTTAGGTCAATCTGTTTCTTTCCAAAAATAGGAAATCCTAGCGGAAGCCCTATCTGAGTACCCCTGGAATCTTTTCAGAAATAGCCATTCCCAGCGGAAGCTCTGCCGAAGTGCTACCTCAGTCTAGCCCTCCCCTAGCCTATCCCCAGCAGAAGTTCTATCGGAGTGCCACCTCAGCCAAAGCCCAGAGATAGCCTTCCCCAGCCGAAGCTCTATCCGAATCCAAACCCAAAAGTAGCCATTTCTAGCTAGAACCCTATTCGAATACAATCACAATCAGTATCTCTCAAGAAAGGAAGTTGGAGGTCAAGACCATCTTCCCCTGAGCCAAAAGAATTCGAAAGACAGTCCAAGCTGGTACTAATCAGGGGCCCACCCCTCTTGACCCAAAACAAGGGTTAAGTTTAAGTATAATTTCTCAACCAACTTGTCATAATGTAGACTTTATATAGACCTTGTTTTAGTGTACATAGTAGTTTAAATTCAATCAATGTATATATGTGAGATAACTTAGCCATGCATGTGGAATAATAATAATTGTGGAAAATGTTCGTTCTCAAGCATCTAGAAGGAAGACCAATTGAACCAGGTAGATTGGAAGCCTAACACCTTCCCAATTTTGTAACCTAACACTTACCCTAAATCTCTGGACGAGACCAAATTTTGGGCCCTTTTCTCAGGAATCGGGCCCACCCCTGGATCTTAGGCCCATAACCCTAGGTGGTGACTCCAAACCCTATTTGTATGATCCCGATCTCTATATTGGACCATCATTAAACCCCCACCTCAGATGATGAATTTTATACTCTTGCGAAATAGGCCTCCACGTATCTCCTAGCAGTAATGCGATGGTGCGGGGCCTGCAAGCAAAGCACACATGACATGAACCCCTCACCTCACATGAAAAAGAAAGAGAGGGGAGAGAGATCGGGATGCAAGTCCTTTTCCCCCAAGGGAAGAGAGACATCTCATCATCTCTGGCTGCTACCCTCACAGTGGCAACTCCACTGGGGATAAATGTCAAGCTTCCTATACTAGATGCAACCTTTAAATGCAAGAACATTTTCCACCACATTTGTTTGAAAATGTGTTTGGCTAACCCCATGTTTGTAATTGTATTCGCTAACCACATCTTGCATCATGCTCGAAGTGAAGTCATTTGGCAAGGGACTCCCTATCATGCCCGCACCCTCGGGGAGGTCAGCGTATGTCATGGAGAGTACTCTGAGGGTAAATGATACCTGCTTCCTATACAAGAATGGAAGGTATCATCAAACGGTGAGGATGTTGTATTTGTGCCAACACTCTCGGGGAGGTCTATGCACTTTATGATATTATGAGATCAAATGCGTCATCAAACGATGAGGATGTCCGTAATTGTACTAGTACTCTTGAGGAGGTCCATGCACTTTACGACATTCTGAGATCGAACGATAGTTACCCTACATTGCACTTTTGCACACAATTACTCATGGCTCCACTACCCCGTGGCCAATTACTTAACCTCGTGTGTAGTCACGAGTAATGGGCAAGGAAGTCACCCCCTTGATCACACATCTATAGGTATATCAAAAGGATCACGTACCTTACGTATATAGATCCTATCAAGGAAGCCTTGTTGGTCCTATTGCATCCACCGCATACTCGTATCATGTAGGAAATAGATGAAGAAGCTAGGAGCGCCACAAGCTAATTGTAGAACTTGTTTGTGGTCTTGAAAAAGAACTTTCCTACATTATATTCTCATCATAAAGAATTGCTTTCATGAGTGGTTTTCAGATAAAAGGTGTTCCTCCTCCTTAAGGAAAAAGTCCAAACACGTGGCTCAGGGGTAATCCCATTGCAGTCACGTCAAGTCCCAAGAAGTCCCGACAAAAATCAGGAGGAAGGACACCTAGTGGGAAAAGAGCAAGGAAAGCATGACTTTATTACATAGAATGTCTTATGGGAATATTCTCAATAAGCCATTTGTATGAATCCCCCACTTATGACATTGGGTGGACTAGGGGCATTGAATCCTATCTACCCCCTATCATTAAGTGGATTAACTTTGGATGGATCGTTGGTGCTTAATCTAGTGAATGTGTGAACAAGGGGGTTGGGAATTCAAGAATCCTAAAATAAGCTACTTTTGGTTCAAGCACAATTCCACCCTCAAGCATTCTCTATAGTCCCTTTGGATGAGTCAGGGTAATCAATTGACTCACCTAAGTCTAGTGTCACCTCCATCGTCTCCTTAAGACTGTCTACCACCAAGTGATTTCATCCCAGTTAGTATGGATCCACATGACTCTGAATCACCCGAACAGGCCTAGGTCCATCTCATCGAGACCTTGCAAACAGAAATAGCTAAAGTCAAGAGAGGGATAGCTTAGATATTGCATACACTTTAGAACCCTCCCAGAGCTGATCCCAGGAATGGACTAGCACTGGCTACGAGAGATGTGGAACAGAATGGAGCTACAGGTCATCACGGGAACTCTTTCCAAGTTGACTCAGGAGAACCCGAGCATATCAAACCAACTGGTTAGAGAGGATCTTCACCTACCTGTCTAAATGGTCAGCAATGGGCCTATTCCAAGGTTCCTCTTCCTAAGGTGGTGATTGAAGATGATAAAGAGGAATTTGTAACACACACCCACATTAAGCCTCCAGAGATGGAGATGAGCAGGAAAAAGCATAAAAGGCCAAGTAGTGGATTTAGAGGAAATGAGTTTCTTTTCTGGGGTAAGAATTCTAGAAAAATTCAAAAGACAGAATGATAGGTTTGATGGGTCAAGAGACCCCAAGGCTCACCTCAAAGTCTTCCTCAACATCGCCAAGTCATGGCAACTGGCAGATAACCAAATAGGGAAAGCCTTTATACTAACCCTATCAGGACCAACACTAAGGTGGCTCATACAGTTGGAGTCATCCCAAACTCAGAATTGGGCGACAGTGGTGAAAGCCTTCACCAAACAGTACTCATATAATACCGAAGTGGATGTGAAGTGATGAGAACTTGAGACTTTGAGGCAGCAGCCTAGAGAAGGATTCACCGCCTTCTTAATGAGGTTTAAAGATAAGGCCGTCAAGATGGTAGATCGGCCTTCAGAAGCAAAAGAAGTGGAGATGTTGATAGAAAACCTATCAAAGACCTATTATGATGTTCTTCACTATCAGCATTTGTAAACTTTTGATGCCTTAATAGCCACCGGAACATGTGTGGAGAATAAAATTTTGAGAGAGGTCCAGTATCAGAGGTCCTCCCAAGATGCAAGCAAGAACACCCAAGTTTGACGAGAAAGGTCTGGAAACTAATATGGTGAGTGCAGTTTAGCAGTCAGTCTCACCAGCCACTCCTTCACAGCCCTTCATAATACAAGTAGATGCACCAGCCCAAAAGGCCCCTCACCCAAGAAGGTAGTTTTCTTATTTGGGAATGCCCGTAAAAGCCATATATGAGAAGTTAAAGAAGCAAGGATTACTAGGGATAGTGGCTCCAAGAGTGATCAGCAACCCTCCTCCAGCTTAGTATAGGGATCATGAATATTGTGCCTACCATACTCAGAAGGGGCAGAGCACTGAAAGATGCATAGGTCTGCAACATGCGATTCAGGACTTGGTAGACAATGGAACCATTGAAGTCAAGGTTAAGCAACCACCCAATGTCAACACCAATCCACTCCTTGATCATGTGAACAATCTAGATGAAGAAACTACAAAGAGTGATCCCACTCAACTCATTGTACCTAGATTTTGGAAGTCATATGAATACCCGAGCTTATAGGAAAATCATGAGTTAAAGGGCTGGAACCATAAGGACTCCCAAAAGAGTAGAATCATCAAAAGAAGAATAAGAAAATCAGACATCCGCCATTTATCCTTCCTCATCAACAAAAGGGTCTATAGCACCACATTACCAACCCCCACCATACCTTCCACCTTCACCATATTATCAACCTCCGCTATGTCATCAACCTTTCCCCCACCATCAAAGTGGAGGAAACCTCTTCATCCAATCACCCCCAATCTTCATATCCTACCTCTCATATCACTTCATCTTCATACCATCCTGCTTCATATCCCTCATCACCCTCATACCAATCCCACTCTCAAGGTTCGGTGTACAACCCAAAGGAAGGATGGACGGACAAGTAAGATTGGAAGGATATGCTTGCACTACCGGATTCCCCTAAAATGACCTCATCAATGGGATCAATGAATGCATTAGGGGAAGACCAAGAAAGTGATCCCACTTCTCTAATTCAGCCCATTATATCTTCAGAGGATGATCAAGAGGTAATTGAAGAAGTTATAGTTGATCTTCTTAGAGCAATAACAGCATTTCCCATAGGGGAACAGGTTAAGGAACACATCTTCCTAATCCACATAGGGAGTGACACAGAGGATGATGAGTCAAGACTGGTCCAACTTCGAGCTATTGATGTCAAGGCTAACCCTATGGAAATCTTCCAGCCCATTAGCTTGAATACTACGAACATTTGGATGCCGAAGAATTTGATGGTCCAAAAGAATCTGATGAAGAACCAAGTGAGGGGGAAATCGGTGAAGAAAAAGATGATGATGATGACGATGAGGATGGGAATGATGATGAGAAGGATGGAGATGACTCTGAATCTTAGGAAGATGATAAGTATCTGATTGGGATGACTTCCAAGGGCCTTGGTACAATGATTATAACGATGAGTTAGAATACTACTCACCAGAACATCCGACATGTTTCTCAGTCTATGCTATTGGTGGTGATGATTTAATAGCTGATTCGATAGGTGGCATTTACCCTTCCCTTTGTATGGGAGGAGACAATTATACGTCAGATTCAAAAAGTGATGAAGGATCTAGAGAGTTGATGCAAGTTTATCTGGATGAACCCGAATCGTCATTAGAGATGGAGGAAAAGTTGTGTGAAGTATACTCCAACACATTGAGAATGCAATAAAGGTTGGAAGAAATTGACAACATGCTAGATGAAGTAATTGTCAATGATCATTACTACCATAAGGAATTGGATGATCTGGAAGAAATAGGGCCAGATGACACTTTTGCAAAGGCAATAGACGCTGCATTCCAATAGCTTTCCAATGCAGTCAAGAAGCTACAAGCCAAGGTTGTGGATAACTATGGAGGACCTCAACTTCCCACCCAAAGCAGGGAAGGAGAATCAAAAGAATAAAATGATTCCATGGTAGGTATAATCACCCCAACAAACAATGATGATGAAGATTGCTATCCCACAGAGATTATTGCAAAGAAACCTGTTGACATGATGGAAACTAGAAGTGGGAAAGACTACAAGGACAAGGCTTTAGCAGTAGAATAGCCAAGGGCTAATGAGGCCGAAACTAGTAGCTTAAAGAAAGAACTGGAGAACCTAGTCTTGGCTCAACCCAAGAAGTCCCAAGCAAACATCTCAATTATGGGGATTGTTGAAGGCATCCCTCACCACCGTGAAGTAGTCTTGAAATCTCTCACTAATGTGCAAGTGCCGATCAAAATAAATCTGGCACATCAGGCACATATAGTAGGGGCAACATATATGGTGCAATCCTTGATGTTTTCAGAATTAGAGCTTCCTAAAGGAGCCCAGCACAATCGAGATCTCCACATCATAGTAGAATGCCTTAACAAAGTGGTTCCCCAGTTTTTTGTTAACAATGGGTCTACTTTAAATTGCTACCATTGAGGTTGGCAAAGAGTATTAGCATCAAATTGGAAGAAATGAGGCTGACCACCCAAACCATACGGGCATATGACAATACCAAGAGGAAGATCCTTGGCATCATTACCCTTGCCATAAAGATTAGCCCGGTAAAGTTTGATATTGATTTCCAAGTCATTAATATACTGGTAGCCTTTAACATGCTCTTGGGAAGGCCTTGGTTGCATCCTACGAAGGTGGTGTCCTCTAATCTCCATCAAAAAATGAAGTTTATTCATGAGGGAAAGGTGGTCACAGTAATCGGAGATCCTAAAGTGGTTAACACTTTAGCCAACATTGAAAAGGGGGAAGAACACGACCAAGAGGTCCAACTAAGTGGTTTTGAATTAGATATAACTTGTGCAGTCATTGCCAAAGAAGGGCCAAAGGAGGAAGCCCACCTAACTATGAAGCCATGTGGAGTCTTCCAGTGAATTAGATGATGAAGAATATGCAATATTTTCCTAGTATGGGATTGGGGAAATATCATCAAGGAGTTCCAAAACAGCCTAGTTTGGCGGTGAACAAAGGAAAGAACGATCTTGGGTACACTCCTCCGACCACCAATGGCAAAAAAGGGTTGAGGATGACTAGGAAGATCTCAGTCTCTTACTACCCTACTCTCAATGGGTATTTTGTAAAAGGAGAGGATATCCCCTTTTGTGGAAATGTGGAGCCATGGTTTGATGAAACCGCAACAAAGATGCAACCAGGATTTGAAGTGTTTTTTCAAGACGAGTTCGACTAGGTGACTAATGAAGTGGAACAATAAAAGATGTTAGTCAATGAAAGTGACCAAGACAATTGCATCACTGAGATAGTAGAAATTGCACTGATTGAGACTGGGTCTTCCTCTAGTGATCTTACAACATTGATCCGATCAAAGGAGGCACCAAGTCCTCGAGTTCCCCTGAAGAGAGAATAGGAGAAGAAGATAAGGTGCACCTAGAGTCTATCACTTCCCATTGATTTGAAAGGCTTCATTTGCTCCCTTCTATGAGAGCCAAGAACCTGAGAGCTACATGAGCTTAAGCCTCACCCTTTCAGAGGAAGAAGTGTGTATGCAAAGCAAAAAAGAGCACAAAGAATGATAGTCTGTATGTACTGTGCCCGAACCAATTGCAACGAGAAGTCTTATGAAGGTGGTCAAAGATGTGATTGAGGCACCAGAATAGCATCCCTCAATAGGCTGAAAAAGATAGAGTTCATAGAAAAGGGATTGAGCAGTCTTCACCAATCTCCAACTCTCAGAAAGTTTGGCTTCCGAGAGCATGAGATTGACCAGTTGTCATTCATGAAGAAGGGGGCACATATCCAGAAGGACCATTGCACCATTGACGAAGTAGTAGCAACTTTCTCAGAAGGAGAAGTAGGCCCTTTACCACACCTCCTCATCGATTAAGCCATTGAACCACTCCTAAATTGGACAAGCATTGGAGAAAACTTCAAGTTTGCTTATGCTATTGAGTCAACCAGCCTGAATACCCTTGGCAAAAGCATCAAGCCAGTTATCAAGTTTATAGTCGAGTCTATTGCTTATGATTTTGTGGCAACCTCCCCTCTTGAGGAGAGTCTAGAGTCCTTGTATATCGAGTCTATTACTCCTTCTCTCATGAATGAAATTTTTGATTCCGAGTACGACTTGCCTCCTTTTCTGATGATGATCTTAATAAATACGAAGAATTAATAAAATAATGCAAACCAAAGAAAGCCCAATCCATCCACGAGGATACTCGGGTTATTAATCTAGGAACCGATCAATGCTTTCGAGAGGTAAAAATTGGCACTACCCTTGATGATGAAGAAGCGGAACAAATGATTAGTCTTTTGAAAGAATTCATCGAGGTCTTTGCTTGGTCTTATGAGGATATGCCTGGTATTGACCCCAACATGGTACAGCATCGATTGCGGACTTATTATGGGGAAAAATCGATAAAGTAGAAGCTCCAAAGAATGTGGCTAGAATGGAGTGAAAAGATCGGAGAAAAGTTGTAAAACAGTGGAATGCGGGGTTTCTACAAGTGGTGAAGTACCCCAATGGTTGGCCAACATCGTGCCCGTACCAAAGAAAGATGGCAAGGTACGAATGTGCGTGGACTTCCAAGATCTTAACAAAGTAAGCCCTAAAGATGATTTCCCATTACCTCACATTGATGTATTGGTGGACAACTCGGCAGGGCATGCTTTGTTATCATTCATGGATGGATTCTCAGAAATACAACCAAATAAGCATGCACTTGGAAGATCATGAGAAGCCAGCCTTCACCACTTTGTGGGGAACCTATTGTTACAAGGTGATGTCTTTTGGGCTAAAGAACGTTGAGGCAACTTATCAGAGAGCAGCTACGGCCATATTGCATGACATGATGAACAAAGATGTGGAAGTCTATGTGGACGACATGATAGTAAAGTCAAAAGATCGGCAGGGGCATATTCCCGTGCTAAGGCATTTTTTTGAAAGAATCAAGAAGTATCAGCTAAAGTTGAACCCTCAGAAGTATGTATTTGGGGCAACAACAAGAAGGTTGTTAGGTTTCTTGGTAAGTGAAAGAGGCATTGAATTCGAACCTATCAAAATCAAGGTAATTCAGGAAATGCCCCCACCTCAGACGGAGAAGAAAATACTAGGATTTTAGGTCACATCCAGTATATTAGCAAGTTCATAGCTTAGTTGACTACAATTTGTGAACCAATTTTCAAGCTACAGAAGAAGGATCAACCCACAGAATGAAATGACCAATGCCAACAAGCTTTTGACAAAATTAAGGGATATCTCATGAACCCACCAGTATTGACATCGTCGGTGGTAGGAGAGCCACTTCTGTTGTATCTGTTTGTAAGAGAATACTCTATGGGTTCTTTGCTAGCATAGAAGGAGACAAAAGAAGGGACAAATCATGTTGTATACTATCTCAGCAAGAAATTTCTGGTACACATCATTGGAAAGAACTTGTGCTGCACTAATTTGGGCAACGAAAAGGTTACGACACTACATGGTTTCTTATCCGGTGCACTTGATCTCAAGGATGGATCCTATGAAATATCTCTTCGAGAAACCAGCCTTAACTAAAAGGATGGCCCATTGGTTGCTTTTGCTATCAAAGTTTGACATCACCTATGTTACTCAAAAATCTATCAAGGGGCAGGCCATAGCCAATCATTTGGCTGCCCATCCCACAGAAGATGGAAGTTCCATGGATGATGCCTTTCCCGATGAAGAAATCATCGCATTGGAGGATGAAGACACAGTTAATGAATGATATTTATTCTTTGATGGAGTGGCTAATCAAAAGGGGTGGGGTGTGAGAATATTGCTCGTCACTCCTGACGGCCTTTATTTACCTTCATCATTCCGCCTCGATTTCCCTTGTACCAACAACATTACTGAGTATGAAGCTTGTGCTTTGGGACTAGAAATGGACCTAACCATTGGGGTTAAAAAGATCAAGGTATATGGTGATTCATCCATTGTCATTTTTCAAACATAAGGAAAGTGAAAAACTAGAGATGAAAAGCTGAAGCCATATCAAAAACATCTGAAAGAGGTAATTGAACACTGTGAGAAGATCTCATTCAAATACTTTCAGAGAGGTAACAATAGGTTTGCTAATGCCCTTGCAACCTTGGCTTCAATGGTAGAATACAACCCTATGGCTAGGGTCCGATCATTCTTGGTAGAACAAAGACGCAAGTCCATGTATCAAAATTCGATAAATTCTCTCACTGTGGATGGTCGGTCTTGGTTCACTCATATAGTGGATTTCACCAAAGAAAGAAAGTATCCGATTGAAGCAACTAATAGAGAAAAGAAGTTTCTGAGAAGATATGCCACCTAGTTTATTCTTTAAGAGGATCTATTATATAAGAGATCCTATGAAGGAATACAGTTGTTGTGTGTGGATGAAGAACAAGCTACAACTATCATGAAAGAAATTCATTAAGGTCTTTGTGGACCCCACATGAATACCAAGATGTTATCTAAGAAGATCCTCAGGCTGGGATATTACTGAAACGCGATGGAAGCAGATTGCGCAAACTTTGTCAAGAAATGCCATAAGTGTCAGATATTTGCTAATATCATACATTTCTCACCAATAGAGTTGCATTCGCTCAGTTAACCTTGGCCATTCTCCACTTGCGGAGTTGACATCATTGGGAAGATCAACCCCAAGGCATCTAATGGTCATGGGTTCATCTTGGTAGCCATTGATTATTTCACCAAGTGGGTAGAAGCTCAGTCCTATACGATCCTCACGTCTGCTAAGGTAGCCAAATTCATCCAAGAAAATATTATTTTCTGATATGGAATACCTCAAGAATTGGTATCAGATCAGGTATCCCATTTCTAGGGCAAGACTGATAGAATATATATAAATTTTGGTATTAGAAGATGTTGCTCTACCACTTACAGGCCACAGAGCAATGGGGCAGTGGAAGCAGCCAACAAGAACGTCAAAGTCATCTTGCAAAAAATGGCAGAAACACAAAAGGATTGGGCTGATAAGTTACCCCTTGCCTTCTAGGCATACCAGACTTCTATATGTTCCTCGATAGGGGCAACCCATTTTTCCTTGGTATATGGGGTTGAGGTGGATTTACCTATTGAAATCCTGGTACCATCCCTAAGGGTGCTCCTTGGTAGTCAGCTATCTAAAGGAGAGTGGGTAAAGGCTAGACAAGAACGTTAAGCCCAGTCTATTACTACTACTTATCGACAAAAGGTGTATGAAAGCCATAGATAATCTGAAGAAATATTAATTCAGAATGGCCCAGGCCTTCAACAAGAACGTGAAGCCCCGTTATATAGAGGTGGGCGAACTTGTTCTTCAGGAACAAAGAGCCCCAATACATAGCCTAAGAGGAAAATTTAGGCCCAACTAGAGTGGCCTATTCACTGTCAAAGAAATTCTACCCAATAAAGCTGTGAAACTCATAGGCCACAATGGTGAAGAAATACCCCGACTGGTCAACATGGATCAACTTAAGAAATATTATGTCTGAAAGGGTGAATAGCCTGAACTACGTCAGACCTGATTCCTTTTGAGGGATACGTAGGCAACTTGACATGTGCAAGTGTGGTCTCAAACATCTAAAGGCAGTAAATTGGTTCCTTGATTAATAATCAAAGTATCTTAAAAGATCATCATATTTTGTGTCCCCCAAGAATCGCCATTTGGCATGAAAGGCCATTAGGTATCTATCATCCACCCATTAGTCTGTCACTTCTTATCTAAGATTCTATCCCCCAAGAATCGTTATTTGGCATGCAAGGCCATTAGGTATCTATTATTCACTTATGGCCCGTCCACCCTTATCTAGGATTCTATCCCCTAAAAGGAAAATTGCCACCCGGCACCACTTTATTAAGGCCAGTTTATTCTCTACCCTTGATCAGTAAAAAAAAAAAAAAAAAAAGAGCTTAATGCAATAGTGATAAAGGCTGGTTTGAGTCATTAGCTAATGAGTAATGCTTTGATAAATCATCATATCTCTTTTTTTGTGTTGGTTTTAGGAAAACTCATGGGCTCATTGGAAGAGACGTTGAGGAAATGGACTTTAGACATAAATATATGGGCACTAGGATTGCGGAATCCATGAATGTGTCATTTCTTAGCTGGATTGGATGTATAAAACTACATCACCAATTACTCCGGTAGGTTCCTCAACACTGGGATGCCAACCTGCATGTATTTCAATTTTGGTTAGTAGAGATTTTCCCAACTCTCAAAGAGTTCTGGGTTTGTATGTTATCTCCACACAAAGGCAATTTGCTCCAACCATCTTTGAAGAAAAATTACTTAGAGGAAATTCAGGACTTCTTCGGATGGAAAGAAGAGCAAGTGAAGCAATTTGTCAAGTATGGGAAGATCGACATTCTGAAGGTGGCCCAGATCTTCATCCAATATCTACCAATGGGAAGAATCCATCAACAGAGATCACAGGATGCTTATTTACTTTACATGATAGCTGGTTATGTTCTCTACACTCCTGGGCATGGTGCACCATCTGTTCTGATTGAGGTAGTAAAACAGCTGAAGAAGGGAAGTGACATCATCCCTATGGTTCTTGCGGAAACACTTAAGGAATTCGTGACATTAGCCATGGCAATAGATTTAGACTAAATCAATATCAAGAGAGTCTTACTATTTTCCAGATTTGGCTCCTTGAGAAACTAAAGTTAACCAAGCTATTAAAAGGAGGCCCACTCAGAGCCCTTTGCTACCAAGATAAGAGGGAAGTTTCAAAATTCAACCTCATCACTGATTGGGAGAAGTACCTGCAGGAAAGAACTGTGTAAGATATTGCATGGAGAGACCCAGGGAGGCCACAAGAAGATTTTTTGATGAAGACTCCTGGCTACAATTATGTCAGGTTGATGGGATTGACTCACACATCCTTTTATTTACCTATATACATCAACCAACAATATGGACTCGAGGAGACGGACCCAGAAGATTTAGTGAACTTTCACCCACCTCAAGAATTGTCTCCCCACCTTATTACTCACCTATCCCACCTGTGGTAGGAACATTGTTACCCTTTTCATGTAATTCACTTGGTGTAGACACCCAATTTTATCACCCTCCTCTAGCTATGATGAAATATGGATTCTGGATATAACTTTCAACTTTCGACCGACAAAGATGCTAATGGAAACATTCCCCTACCCAAAACCCTGGAAATCCCTACGTGGGAGAGAGGAAGGCCTAATTTTTACTTTTCATATATGAATGAATCTAGTCAAGATGACCATATAGATGAATAGTGATTCGAAATACAATTCTGACGACATATGATACGCCAAAATTGGACCGATGGATCTCCGGCAATTGTTCCTGAAAAATTGCATTTTTCCATGTGCATGTCGTGCCTTGCCGCACATATGCCACTCACACGGACAGTCCTGCTAAAAGCCTAAAAAAATCCCTCACCTGACCCAAGCACCCTAAAATTCATCCCCTACCTACCCAAACAACCCCAAAACACTCCCGGGTCTAAAACCCTAGAAATCCCCGTGCTAGAGGGAAGGGTTCCAATTTTAACTTTTCATATATGAAGGAATCTAGTAAAGATGACCATACAGATGAATAGTGCTCAAAAATACAATTCCTACGATATATGATTTGCCAAAATCAGACCGATGGATCTCTGGCAATCATTCCTGGAACATCATGATTTTTCATGTGCATGTCGTGCACACCTGCCTAGCCGGCCACCCAACCAGCCGGCCCAGCCAAGCCATCCAGACTACCCAAGCCATCGTCTAGCCAAGCCAACCAGCCCTGCCTGGCCACACACCTATGCACAGGCCTACTGCACGCTATGTGCCGGCCTGTTGCACACTGTGCGAGGCCCTGCCACACACTGTGCTAGACCTATCGCACAGTGTGCAGGCCTCAGCACTGTGCCCTCACACCGTGCACACATGGCCTACACACCATGCACACCTGGCTCGCACACCGTGCATATGGCCTACACACCTTGCACACCATGCCCGCACACCATGCACACGTGGCCCGCACACCGTGCACACTTGGCTCGCACACCATGCACACATGGCCTGCACACCGTGCACATGGCCTGCACACCATGCACACATGGCCCGCACACCGTGCACATGACCTGCACATCCATGCATTCGCACACCCGTGATATCACCTACACCCCTGGCAAAACCTTCTCTCTCCTCTCTCTTTTTTGAAAACTACCTTTTCCAGTAAAATTTTCGCTCTCGCTTTTTCTAAAATTGCATTTTCTAGTAAAATTTTATCTCTGCTCTCACTTTTTTGTTGAAATCTGCCTTTTTTGGCAAAATTTTCTCTCTCCTCTAGTTTTTTTGAAAATTATTTTTTCTGGTAAAATTTTCTCTCTCCTCTCACTTTTTTAAAACTGCCTTTTTCGACAAAACTTTCTCTCTCCTCCCATTTTTTCTGAAAACTACCTTTTCTAAACTTTCTCTCTCCTCCTGCTTTTCTGAAATTCACCTTTTTCCAAGCTAAAATTTCTCTCTACTCCCCTTTTTCTAAAAATTCCATTTTACCCAATGGACAAAAGTCCTCCCCACCCATTTTTGGCTTCAACCCCCCTTTTACCCATTGGACAAAAATCCTATCTCTTCACTTTAGGCAAGAGCCCCCCTTTCGTCTCCTAGATAAAGGGATTACCCCTCTCCTACTTGGTTGAAAAAAAACTATAAATACCCCCCTCTCCCTTAGAAAAAACACACCAACAAACACTTGAAATGCCTTTCAGAGTGAAATTTTTCTCCCCTCACCCCTCTTGATTTTCTTCTAATCTTCGGAGCAATCTTCATCAAGATCTAAAAACTCATTCGGACCTTCGAAGTGTTCTACGAGATCTTAAAGATTTTCCATCCAACTCCTTAGTTAGATCCAGTTTTTAGCCAAAAACAGTATGTTCTTGAGCCACCTCCTTTGAGTGTTCTTGAGTGTTCTTAAGTCGTCTTGAGAATTCTTAAGCGTTCTTGAGATAAAAACCCCCCTTTTTGAGGTTCTTCAGGTCTACGAAGAGACCTTTGTTAAGATCTGAAACTCTGTTCGGATCTTCAAAGTGTTCTTTGGGACTTTGGAGTTCTTCAATCCATTTTTAGGTCAGCTTGTTTTTTTTTTTCAGAAATAGCCTTTCCTAGCCAAACCTCTATCCAAGTGTCTCTAGAATCTTTCTAGGAATAGCCATTCCCAGCAGAAGCTCTACTGGAGTGCCACTTCATCCAAAGCCCAAAAATAGCCTTTCCTAGCCGAACCTCTATCCGAGTGTCCTTGGAATCTTTCTAGGAATAGCCATTCCCAGCAGAAGTTCTACTGAAGTGCCACCTCAACCTAGCCCTAACTTAGCCTATCCCTAGCAGAAGCTCAACCGGAGGGCCACCTCATCCCAAGCTCAGAAATAGCCTTCCCTAGCCAAAGCTCTGTCTGAATCCAAATCCGAAAATAGTCTTTCCTAGTTGAAGCTCTATCCGAATCCAAATCCAAAAGCAACCGTTCCTAGCTAGAACTTTGTCCAGATACCATCACAATTAGCAACTCTCAAGAAAGGAAGTTGGAGGTCAAGACCATCTTCCACTGAGCCAGGAGAACATGAAAGATAGTCTGAGCCGGTACCAATCAGGGGCCCACCCCTCTTGACCCAAAACAGGGGTCAAATTCAGGTACAATCTCTCTCCCCACTCAAGCATAATGTAAACATCTAATAATTCTTGTTTTAGTGTATATGTGGAGTAGTAATAATTGTGAAAAATGTTCATTTCCAAGCATATAGTAAGAAGACCGGTTGAACCAGGCAGATTGGGTGTTTGACACCTTCCCAACTCTGTAACCTGACACTTAACCTAAATCTCTGGACCAGACCAAATTTTTGGCCCTTTTCTCAAGAATCGGGCCCACCCCCGGGTCCTAGGCCCATAACCATAGGTGGCAACTCCAAACCCCATTTACATGATCCCAATCCCCAAATTGGATCGTCATCAAAACCCCGGTCTCAAATGACAAATTTTACACCCTTGCGAAATAGGCCTCCACATATCTCCAAGTGACGATACTGTGGTGCGGGGCCCACAAGCGAAGCACATGCTAGGAGAGCTACCTCCCCCTCACTACGAAGGTGAAGGGAGAGAGAGGTGAGAGGGCGGGGATCCATCTCCGGCTGCTACCCTCACACTTAGTAATAGAATGAGGAAGTATTTGGATTTTCATGTTATCCCGATTATTCTAATTATGACTTGAGTTATGGAATTGATTGTCACTAATTATTACAAAAAAAAAAAAAAAAAAAAATTTCTTTATACCAAAGATAAGTTTTCATTCATAAAATGTTGAAATAAAATGATGAACAAACAAGGGGAGGGAAAAAGAGAAAAGAAAAAATATATCCATGTGTTTGTGCTTTCAGTAAATGTAGGAACAAATCCCTATGAGTCAAAAGCCATCATTTGAGCCATACTCTGAACCATCCTCATGGAGCATCGAGGAATCCACAAATGCTATTCCAGCTTGCTCTAGCCTCTGGGTCAAGTCCTGAATCAGTGCGTCCTGCCATATGATCTCCCGATCCTTGGCAACTATCACCTCGCATAGGCCATAGTGCATCCTCCTAATCTCAGCATAGACCTCTGGGGACACCTGAGAAAGAGTACATCAGCTAGAGGAAATCAAGAGTTAATTGGAGGATGATCAGATACTTACATAATCATAAGGAATAGGTAGCCCAAGGGAAGCATCTACATCTGTGTTTGGCTTTAGAAGATGAGGGAGACTGGGGTTGGCAGCATTGGGATAGGTCCAAGTAGGGAAGCCACGAAAGGGAAATTTAGCAACTATGAAAGACCCGTCGGCACTGGTAAAGGGTCATGCTTGTGAAGGATCAGTAGCACTGGCATACGACTGAACAGAAAAAAGATCTACATGTCTCACTCTCCCCTAAAAGAACATCAATCAAGACCAAAATAGAAAGGGATTTGAAGGAAATACTCAAGAAAGGGTAACATACCACTAAACCATCAGGACCAAGAGGGGTGCATACTGTTTCCCCCTCCAGGAAGGCTCTGTAGTCCCTATCCGAATCAAGAAAGGAATCCTCCTGTACTCTATTAGCTAAGCGTTTCATCTCATCTACAGGGACAATCTCTGTACAATGCATAGTGGGTGGAGGAAGACCGGGAGAAGGGCGTGGATCTATGTTTGACCACTGGGGTACTACTCTCTCTCCTAAGTACCAGCCATGGCCCCACATGCCCTGGAAAAGGACTTGATTCTCAAACAATTGATTAGCCAAGGCGACTCTCTTAGAATCTAGAAACATAAGGTCATGGAATGGTCTTTAAGTAACCTGCACAACCAAGGAAGGGTAAGAACAACATTAGGCAAATAGAATTTCAGTGTCAGACATGGCATACCTCAGTGAGATCATTTAAAAGAGAACGGGTAGTGGTCCCTAGAGGATGGCGTCGGGCTCGGACCACCTGGTTATCTCCCCACTTTGTGGCCAGGGGGAAGAAGAATGTCTCAGGATCCCTCAGTTTAGGGGTTATGGTTCCCAGGTGCTCAAAACACTAGGGTTATTTCAAGAAATCAAAGCAAGAAAGTGTAGACCAAATGACTACAAGAAAATAGATATGAGAAGGAAAGTTACCTAGATGGTGTAGCCTACCTCCTTAAGGCCCATATCCCCATAGGATAGCAGGTCTAGGGACCACAGGAAATATGCATAGGTGGCCCTGTCCCAGTCCCAGGTATCTACTGTGCAAAGATCTTTGAGGAAGTGCACCAGGCGGATATCCACTCCCCCTCGGAGGTCACTGAAGAGGCACTGACCCACGAAAAACACTAGGAAGGAATGTGCTATTTGAGACATGTTGTTTGGATTCTCCCCTAGGTTGACTTTCCACCATACAACACTAATCTCCCCTAGACAGATGCATGTCTGGTTGGTTTTAATGGTGATACGGATCAGATCTATGAATTCCTTGGTAGTCAGGAATCCTATGGGTAGGGTCATAGATCTACCCCCAAATGGAATTCCTGTTAAGGCCTAGAAGCACATAGGCGTAATGGTGATCTCGCCAATAGGGAGGTGGAAAGTGTGAGTACTCGGCCATCACCGCTCCATCAGGGTCCCCACCAATGCTGGGTCTCTACAAGGGCCAGCCGGCACAGATAGGTATCATCAACCATCTCCTTCACCCTGTGAGGGAGCATCCTATGCCAGGACTGAACCATATTCGGATGGCCATAGGAGGCCAAGGTAGGTGGTTCCTTCCCCTCATGCTAATAGAAATAAAAAAAAAATAGCAAAAAGAAAAAACAATACAATAAAAAAAAAAAAAGAGAGAACAACAAAACATGAATAAAGATGATCAAAATATTGAATGAAATGTAAAGACTTACCTAGGAACCCCATATGGAGTTGTAGATGTGATTCCGGCTATTGTGAAGGGTTTGCCTGGAATACCAATCGATCAGGCCCTCATCCCTGTGGGAAAGACTACTGCAACTCTCGAGCTGAACCTCTCCCAGAGTCTTCATTTTCCTCCTCTAGCCATATTTTTAGAAATTGCAAGAAGCCCCCAAAACTTTCCTAAATTATAAGAAGCCCCAGAAAATTTCCCAATTTGTGCAAAATCCCACAAGAATATCAAATTCTCCAAATAACTTCTCATTCAAGAACAAGATGAAGATCTTCAAGAACTTCAAGAATAAGGTGAAAACTTAAAAAATAGGAAGGAAAATTGCAAGAAAAACTAGAGAGTTCTAAGAACTCACTTCACTCAGAAAAGCTAAAATGAAGAATGAACAGGGGAGAGGGCCCATTTTATAAATAAAAAAAATATTATTATTCCAATTCGGAAGTCCAAATTTAATTCAAAGAAGAACCAAAAAATTAAAAGATTCCAAATCAAGCATCAAAATTCAAACCAAATCAATGAAAAAAATTCCAAATCAAAGGCAAGAATTAAAAGATTCCAAATCAAGTATAAAAATTCAAAATTCAAATAAAAAATCCAAATCAATTGTTATTGTCTTTTACAGGGTGGAAAGAGCAGCGAGTTTCTTTTATGTGATTGATAAGGCTAGATAACCCAGCTTGGTTCAAAAGAACCCGCCTGGAAAACCAGATAGCCCAGCCCCGTTCGAAAAAACCCGCCTAGAAGACCATATGGTCCAGATTGGTTCGAAAGAACCAGCCTAGAGACCAAAATTCCTTGAACTGGCACATGTGAAGCCCAATTAAGGAAAATCAAAGAATAAATTATTTTACCTATTATAGGATTGGAAAAGTAGTGAATCCCTCTCTTATAACCTTTGGTCCCAGATAGTCCAGATTGGCTCAAAAGACCCAGCCTGGAGACCATATTCCCTGAACTAGCACATGCGAAGCCTAACTAAGGAAGAATCAAGATCAAAGTACTAACTTTTTTTGTAGGATTGGAAGAGCAGCGAATTCCTTTCCCCCAATTAGCAGCCTAGGTAAGTTCTAAAACTTTAGTGATATTATCTATTGCATTTTTTCAACTCCATTATAACTGAGCAAGATGAACAGTATATGCTCTGGGTGACAAAATGTGGTTGTTCTTTTCTTTGCCCTTCGGCTGTTGGCATAGGCTGCGGCCAAAGAGGGGCATTCTGTAGACACCCAATTTTATCACCCTCCTCTGGCTATGATGAAATATGGATCTTGTGCGCGACTTTTAGGCTTCCGACCGAAAGAGATGCTGATAGACACATTCCCTTATCTGAAACAAACCCCATGTGGGGAGAGAGAGATAAGGTCCATTTTTTATTTTTTATATCTAAGGGAATCCGATTAAGATGACCGTATAGATGATAATGCTAAGAAATACGATTCCAGCAATATATGATATGCCAACATTAGACTGACGGATCTCCCATAATCATCACCGAAAAAACCCATAATCGTGTGCACTGGACCAAAGAGCCAGCCCACCCGTGTGCTTGCTGCCTTTGGCTGCTGCCCATGGCAGCAGCACGTGGCTGCAGCACATGCACACATGCACACATGCATGCAACCATGCCATGCACACAGCCATGCCCAGCCCCAAGGCTACGCACACACCCCTGCCACCCTAGGCCTATTGGCCTATGCCCTTGTGAGCATAGACCAGGCCCCCTCGGCACTGGACTACGCCCCCACGTGCACCGGCCTGTGGCCTTGCAAACCTGCAGCCCATGCTGCATTTGGGCATGCTGGCCTGCCCCCCCGTGGCACTAGCCTTTGCCCCCATGGGCACAGGCCCATGGCCTTGCCCAGCCTTGCTGCCCACTGCCACCCAATGCCGCCCACTACTGCCCATTGCTGCCCATGCATGCAGGCACCCGTTGCCCATGCCCGCACCACCTCGGCCATTACCCGCGAGTCATCTATCGCGCAGCCATGACATCACCCGTACTACCTGCCTAAATTTTCTCTCTCCTCTTGCTTTTCTGAAAATCACCTTTTTGTGCTAAACTTTCTCTCTCCTCTTGCTTTTCTAAAAATTACCTTTTTTCGGCTAAGATTTCTCTCTCCTCTCGCTTTTTCAAAAATTATCTTTTTTGGCTAAACTTTCTCTCTCCTCCTGCTTTTTTGAGAATCACCTTTTTTTGGCTAAACTATTTCTCTCCTCCCGCTTTTTTGAAAATTGCTTTTTTTCAGCTAAACTTTCTCTCCCCTCCCATTTTTCCAGCTAAAATTTCTCTCCTTTTGTTTTTTCAAAAACCCCCTTTTATCCGCTGGATAAAGGCCCTTCCCACCCATTTTTAACTTCAACCCCCCCCATTTATCCACTAGACTATCTCTTCGCTATAGGCAAGAACCCCCCTTCCGTCCACTGGATAAAGGAATTCTCCCTCTCCTGTTTAGCTTGAAAAACTATAAATACCCCCTCCCTTAGAAAAAATAGACCAAGACCAGAATCCCCTTTCTCTCTTTTATAGTGAAATTTTCCTCCCCTCCCCCTCTTGATCTTCTTCTGATCTTTGGAGCGATGTTCGTTAAGATCTGAAAACTCATTCGAATCTTTGAATTGTTCTTCGGGATCTTGAAGATCATCAATCCAAATTCTTAGCTAGATCCAGTTTTTAGTCAAAAATAGTATGTTCTTGAGCCACCTCCCTTGAGTGTTCTTGAGTGTTCTTGAGTGTTCCTGAGATAGAAGCCCCCATTTTAAAGGTTCTTTGGGTCTACAAAGAGATATTTATTAAGTTCTAAAACTTTGTTCGGATCTTCAAAGTGTTATTTGGGACTTTGGAGTTCTTCAATCCATTTTTAGGTCTGCCCATTTCTTTTCAAAAATAGCCATTCCTAGTCAAACCTCTGTCCGAGTGTCCCTAGAATCTTTTCAGAAATAGCCATTCCTAGGGGAAGCTCTGTTGAAGTGCCACCTTAGCCTAGCCCTCCCTTAGCATATCCCCAACAGAAGCTCTGTCGAAGAGCCACCTCATCATAAGCCCAAAAATAGCCTTCCTTGTCCAAAGCTCTGCCGGAGTGCTACCTCATCACAAGCCCAAAAATAGTATTCCCTAGCTGAAGTTCTATCCAAAACCAAATCCAAAAATAGCATTCCCTAGCCAAAGCTCTATCATAATTCAAATCCAAAAATAGCCTTACCTAGCCGAAGCTCTGTCCGAATCCAAATTTGAAAGCGACCATTCCTAGCCGAAACTCTGTCCGAATACCATCACAATTAGCATCTCTCAAGAAAAGAAGTTGGAGGTCAAGACCATCTTCCCTTGAGCTAGGAGAATCCAAAAAATAGTCCAAACCGGTACTAATTAGGGGCCCACCCCTCTTAACCTGAAACAGGGGTTATGTTCGGGTATAATTTCTCAACCAACTTGTCATAATGTAGAATTTAAACAAACCTTGTTTTAGTGTATATAGTAGTTCGAAATCAATCAATGTATATATGTGTGATAACTTAGCCATACATGTGGAATAGTCATAATCGTGGAAAATGTTCGTTCTCAAAGCATCTATTAAGAAGACCAGTTGAACCGGATAGATATGGTGCTTAACACCTTCCCAACTCTATAACCTTACACTTTCGCTTTTCTCAGGCCCATCCCTGGGTCCTAGGCCCATAACCCTAGGTGGCGACTCCAAACCCCATTTGCATGATCCCAATCCCCGAATTGGACCATCATCAAAACCCCCGTCTCAAATGACGAATTTTATACTCTTGCGAAATAGGCCTCCATGTATCTCCACATGACGATACTACGGTGCAAGGCTTGTGGGCAAAGCACACACAACTCAAACCCCTCCCCTCACATGAAAGTAGAGAGAGAGAGAGGAGGGAGGACTGGGATGCATAGTCCATTCTTCTCCAGCCAGGACCCTTACATCTTGTAATTTAGAAAACTTTCTGGGGATTCTTATAATTTTGAAAAATATGGCTGAAAGGAGAAAGAGGAAGTCTATGGGAGAAGTTCAGCTTGAGAGCTATAGCAGTCCTTCTCACAGGGATGAGGGCCTGGCCAAATGGTATTCTGGGAAGACTCTTTACAATAGTCAAAATCACATCTATAACTCCATATGGGGTTCCTGGGTAAGTCTTTACATTTCATTCATTATTTTGATCATTTTTATTCCTATTTTGTTGTTCTCTCTCTTTTTTTTTTTGTACTATTTTTGCTTTTTCTATTTTTTTGCATTATTTATTTCCATTAGCATAAGGGGAAGGTACCACCTACCTTAGCCTCTTATGGCCATCCGAACTTGGTTCAACCCTGGCATAGGATGGCCCCTCACAAGGTGAAGGAGATGGTTGATGATACCAATCTATGGCGGCTGGCCCTTGTAGAGACCCGAAAGTTTAATCTAGCATTGGTGGGGGCCTTGATGGAGTGGTGGTGACCGAGTACTCACACCTTCCACCTTCCTGTTGGCAAGATCACCATTACGCCTATGTGCTTCTATGCCTTGATAGGCATTCCATTTGGGGGTAGATCCATGACCCTACCCAAAGGATTTCCTATTACCAGGGAGTTTGCAGATCTGACCAGTATCACCATTAAAGCCGGCCAGGCATGCATCTGTCTAGGGGAGAATAGCGCCTGATGGTGGAAAGTTAGCCTGGGGAGAATCCAGGCAATATGTCTCAAGTAGCATGTTCCTTCTTGCTATTAGCTATGGGTCAGTGCCTCTTCAGTGACCTCCGAGGGGGAGTAGATATCTGCCTGGTGTACTTCCTCAGAGATCTTTACACAATAGAGTCCTGGGACTGGGGCAAGGCCTCTATGCATATCTTCTGCGGTCCCTAGACCTGGTATCCCATGGAGATAGGGCCTCAAGGGGGCAAGCTTTATTATTTAGGTAACTTTTCTTCTTGTACCCATTTCCTTTCATTCATTCAGTTTGCGCTTTCGTACTTTAATCTCTTGAAACAGCCCTGGTGCTTTGAGCACTTGGGGACCATAGCCCCCAAACTGAGGGATCCTTAGACATTCTTCTTCCCTCTAGCCATGAGGTGGGGGGATAACCAGGGGGTTAAGGCGCGATGCCATCCTCCGGGGACCACTACTCCTTCTCTTTTAAATGATCTTACTGAGGTATGCCATGTCTGACACTGAAATTCTATTTGCCTAATGCTGTACTTACCCTTCCTTGGTTTTGCAGGTTACTTCGAGACCAATCCATGACCTCGTATTTTTGAATTCTGGGAGAGTCACCTTGGCTTATCAATTGTCTGAGAACTAAGTCCTTTTTTAGGGCATGTGGGGCCACACTTGGCACTTAAGAGAGAGAGTAGTACCTTAGTGGTCAGATATCGATCCATGCCCTTCTCCCGATCTTCCTCCACCCACTATGCATTGTCCAGAGATTGTCCCTGCAGATGAGATGAAGCGCTTAGCTAACAGAGTACGGGAGGATTCCTTTCTTGATTCGGATAAGGGCTACAGAGCCTTCTTGGAGGAGGAGATAGTGTGCACCCCTATTGGTCCCGATGGTCCAGTGGTATGTTGCCATTTCTTGAGTATTTCCTATAGATTCTTTCTTGTTTTGGTTTTAACTGACGTTCTTCCAAGGGAGAGTGAGACGTGTAGATTCTTCTACTATATGGTTGCATGCCAGTGCTACTGATCCTTCACAAGCAGGGCCCTCTACCAGTGCCGGTGGGTCTCTCAGGGTTACTTACATCCCTTTTGTGGCTTCCCTACCTAGACCTATCCCAACGTATCCAACCCTAGTCTCCCTCATCTTTTAGAGCAGAACACAGATGTAGATGCTTCCCTTGGGCTGCCTATTCCTTATGATTATGTGAGTATCTGATTATTTTCCAATTAACTCTCACTTTCCTTTGGCTGATATACTCTTTCTCAGGTGTCCCCAAAGGTCTATGCTGAGATTAGGAGGATGCACTACGGCCTGTGTGAGGTGATAGTTGCCAAGGATCGGGAGATTGCTCGACAGATTACTCGACAAGGTGCATTGATTTAGGACTTGACCCAGAGGCTAGAACATGTTGGACTAGTATCTGTGGATTCCCCAATGCTTTATGAGGATGGTTCAGAGTACGGTTTAGATGATGGCTTCTGACCCATAGGGATTTGTTCCTGTATTTCCTGCAAATACAAACACATGGATACTTTCTTTCTTTTTTTTTTTTCCCTCCCCTTGTTTGGTCATTATTTTATTTTAGCATCTTATGAAAACTTACTTTTGGCATAAAGAAAATCTCTCTTTTTTTTGTTTGCTTGCAAAGCTTAGGCACAATCAATTCCATAACTCAAGTTATAATTAGAATAATCGAGATAACACGAAAATCCAAATACTTCCTCATTCCATTACCAAATGAATTACATACAAAGGGGGATAATTTTTCTACCACATATGGGATAGATGAATAACAAGGTGGGGGAGACAATTCTTGAGGTGGTGAAAGTTCACTAACTCTTCTGGGTCTATTTCCTTGAGCCCATATTGTCAGTTGATGTACATAGGCAAATAAAAGGATGTGTGAGTCAATCCCATCAATCTGACATAGTTGTGGCAAGGGGTCTTTATCAAAAAATCTTCTCGTGGCTTCCCTAGCCACCTCCATATGATATCCTACACAGTCCTTTCCTGCAGGTACTTTTCCCAATCAGTGATAAGGTCGAATTCTGGAACTTCTCTCTTATGTCGATAACAAAAAACTCTGAGTGGGCTTCCCCTTAATGGAGTGGTGAGCTTCAGTTTCTCAAGGAGCCAAATCTAAAAAATAGCAGGACTCCCCTGATAATGATCTATTCCGAATCTATGGCATAGCTCATGTCATCAAATCCCTTGAACATTTTTGCAAGAACTGTAGGGATGATGTCACCTCCCTTCTTCAACTATTTTACTACCTCAATCAGAACAGATGGTGCACCATGCCTGGGAGTGCAAAGAGCATAATGAGCTATCATGCAAAGTAAATAAGCATCCAGGGATCTCTGCTAATGGATTCCTCCTATTGGTAGATATTGGATAAAGATTTGAGCCACCTTAAGAATGTCGATCTTCCCATACCTGATAAACTACTATACTTCTTCTTCTTTCCATCCAAAGAAATCCTAAATTTTCTTTAAGTAATCTTCCTTCAAAGAGGGTTCGAACAAACTGCCTTTGGGTGGAGATAGCGTATAAACCTGAATTCTTCAAGAGTTGGACAAATCTCTGCTAATCCAAACCAAAATACATGCAAGTTGGCATCCCAATGTTGAGGCACCTGTTAAAGTAATTGGTGATGTAGCTTCACACATCCAACCTGGTCAAGAAATGACACATTCGTGGATTCCATCAATCCTGGTGCCCTCATATTTATGTCTAAGGTCCATTTCCTCAACGTCTTATCTAACGAGCCCATGAATTTTCCTGAAACCAACACAAACAACGAGATATGATGATTTATCAAAGCATTACTCATTAGCTAATGATTCAAACAAACCTTTGCCGCTGTTGCATCAAGCTCTTATTTTTTTTTTACTTTGACTGACCAAAGGTGGAGAACAAACTAGCCTTGACGAACTGGTGCTAGGTGGCAATTTTCTTTTAGGGGATAGAATCCTGGATAAGAATGGACGGACCATAAGGGAATGATAGATACCTAATGTCCTTGCATTCCATATGCCGATTCTTGGGGGATAGAATCCTGGATAAGAAGTGACGGACCAATGGGTGTATGATAGATATCTAATGGCCTTTTATGCCAAATGGCGATTCTTGGGGGGACACAAACTATGATGATCTTTTAAGATACTTTGGTTATTAATTGAGGAACCAATTTATTGCCTTTAGATGGTTGAGACCACACTTGCACATGTCAAGTTACCTACGTATCCCTTGAAAGGAATCAGGTCTGACGTAGTTCAGGCTCTTCACCCTATTAGATATAATATTTCTTGAGTTGATCCGTGTCAACCAATCCGGGTATTTTTTCTCCATTGTGGTCTATGAGTTTTATAGCTTTGCCTAGTAGAATTTCTTTGATAGTGAATGGGCCACTTCAGTTTGGCCTAAATTTTCCTCTTGGGTCATAAATTGGGGCTTTTGTTTTTAAAGAACAAGTTCACCTGCTTCTATGTGACGAGGCTTCACATTTTTTTTGAAGGCCCGAGCCATTCTCAATTGATATTTCTTCAAATTATCTAAGGTTTTCATATGCCTTTCATCGAGAAAGTTGAGCTCATCATGTCTTTCCTTCATCCACTCTCCTTCAGGTAGTTGACTATCAAGGAGCACCCTTAGGGGTCGTACTAGGATTTCCACGGGTAGAACTACCGCTACCCCATATACCAAAGAGAAAGGGGTTGCCCCAGTTGAGGATCGTATAGAAGTCCAGTATTCCTATAAGGCAAGGGGTAACTTATCAGCCCAATCCTTGTGTGTTTTTTCCATTTTCTGTAGGATGACTTTGATGGTCTTGTTGAATGCCTCTATTACCCCATTGATCTGTGTCCTGTAAGTGGTAGATCGATGCCTTCTGATACCGAACTTTGTGTAGAATTTGTTGATCTTGGCCTAAAAATGGGATCCCTGATCGGACATCAATTCTTGAAGTACTTCATATTGGGAAATGATATTTTCTTGGATGAATTTGGTTACCTTAGCTGACATGAGGACCACATAGGACTGAGCATCTACCCACTTGGTGAAATTATCAATGGCTACCAAGATGAACTCAGACTGTTAGATGCCTTAGGGTTGATCTTTCCAATGATGTCGGTTGGTTGGATATGTATGATGTTAGCAAATATCTGACACTTGTGGCATTTTCTGATAAAGTCCATGCAATCTGCTTCCATTGTGTCCCACTAATATCCCAGCCTGAGGATCTTCTTAGATAACATCTTGGCATTCATGTACAGTCCATAAAGACCTTGATGAATTTCCTCCATGATGGTTGTAACTTGTCCTTCATCCACACACAAAAATTGTATTCCGTTATAGGATCTCTTGTATAACAGATCCTCTTGAAGAATAAACTGGGTGGCATATCTTCTCAGAAACTTTTTTTCTCTGTCAGTTGCTTCAACTGGGTACTTCCTTTCCCTGATAAAATCCACTATGTGAGCGAACCAAGCCGACCATCCACAGTGAGAGAGTTCATGGAATTCTAATAAATGGGCCTACTTCTTTGTTCTACCAAAAATGGTCAGACTCTAGCCATAGGGTTGCATTGTACCATAGAAGCCAAGGTTGTAAGGGCATCAGCAAACCTATTGTTATCCCTCTGGAAGTATTCGAACAAAATCTTCTTAGAGTGTTCAATCACCTATTCCAGATTTTCTTGATATGGCTTTAGCTTCTCATCTCTAGTTTTCCACTTTCCCTATGTCTCACAGATGGCAATGGATTGATCACCGTAAACCTTGATCCTTTTCACCCCAATGGTTAAAGCAGTTTTGAGCCCCAAAACACAAGCTTCATATTTAGTAATATTGTTGGTATAGGAGAAGTCAAGGTGAAATGATGAAGGTAAATAAAGGCCGTTAGGAGTGACAAGCAATATTCCCACGCCACATCCCTTCTGATTGGCGTCTCCATCAAAGAATAACTATCATTCATTAACTGTATCCCTTCCTCTACTACTGTGATTTCTTCATCGGGAAAGGCATCATCCAAGGATCTTCCATCTTCTGTGGGGTGAGCAGTCAAATGATCAGCTATGGCCTGTCCCTTGAAAGATTTCTGAGTAACATAGGTGATGTCAAACTCTGATAGTAAAAGTAACCAATGGTCCATCCTTCCTGTTAAGGCTAGTTTCTTGAAGAGATATTTGATGGGATCCATCTTTGAGATCAAGTGCATAGGATAGGAAACCATATAGTGTCGTAACCTTTTAGTTATCCAAATCAACGTAGCACAAGTTCTTTCCAAAGATGTGTATCGGGTCTCATATTCTAGAAAATTCTTGCTAAGATAATATATGGCATGCTCTGCCCCCTTTTCTGTCTCCTTTTATGCTAACAAAGAGCCCATAGAGTATTCTCCCATGGATAGATACAATAGAAGTGGATCTCCTTCTACCGGCGGTGTCAATACTGGTGGGTTCACGAGGTATCCCTTGATCTTGTTAAAAGCTTGTTAGCATTGGTCATTCCATTTCGTTGGCTAATTCTTCTTCAATACCTTGAAAATTGGTTCATAGATTGTAGTCAACTGAGCTATGAATCTACTAGTATATTGGATGTGACATAGAAATCCTTGTATTTGCTTCTCAGTCCAATGCGTGGGCATTTGTTGAATTGCCTTAATCTTGATAGATTTGACTTCAATGCCTCTTTCACTAACCAAGAAGCCTAAAAACTTTCCCGCCATTGCCCCAAACACACACTTCTGAGGGTTCAACTTCAGCTGATACTTCTTGATTCTTTCAAAAAATCGCTTTAGTGCAGGAATATGCCCCTGCCGATCTTTGACTTTACTATCATGTCGTCCACATAGACTTCCACATATTTGCTCATCATGTCATGTAAAATGGTTGTGGCTACTCTTTGATATGTTACCCCAGCATTCTTCAGTCCAAAAGGAATCAAGTTGTAACAATAGGTTCCCCACGGAGTGGTGAAGGCTATTTTCTCACGATCCTCTAGGTGCATGCTTATTTGGTTGTATCCCAAGAATCCATCCATAAATGATAACAAACCATGCCTTGCCATATTATCTACCAATATATCAATGTGGGGTACTGGGAAGTCATCTTTAGGGCTTACTTTGTTAAGATCTTGGAAGTCCACACACATCCATACCTTCTCATCTTTCTTTGGTACTGCTACAATATTGGCCAACCAATGTGGGTACTTCACCACTTATAGGAACCCCGCATTCCAATGCTTCACAACTTCTTCTTTAATCTTTTCACTCCATTCTGGCCTCATTCTTCAGAGCTTCTATTTTATCGGCTTTACCCCAGGGTAAGTCGGCAATTGATGCTTCACGATGTTGGGGCCGATACCAAGCATATCCTCATAAGACCAAGCAAAGACCTCAGAGAATTCCTTCAAAAGATTAATCTTCCACTCTGCTTCTTAGTTCCAATTTTTACCTCTCGAAGGCATTAGTCGATTCCTAGATTAATAACTCGAGTATCCTCACGGATGGGTTGGGCTATCTTTGGTTTGCAATGTTTTATTAATCCTTGATATTTGTTAAGATCATCATCGGAAAAAGGAGGCAAGTCATACTCAAAATCAAAAATTTTATTCATGAAAGGAGTAACAGACTTGACATACAAGGACACTGGACTCTTCTCAAGATGGGAGGATGACACAAAATCATAAACAATAGATTTAACTACAAACTCGATAATTGGCTTGATGCTTTCGCCAAGGGTATTCAGGCTGGTTGACTTAAAAGCATGAACAAACTTGAAGTTTTCTCCAATGCTTGTCCAGTTCAGGAGTGGTTCAGTGGCTTGATGGATGAGGAGGTGTGGCAAAAAGCTTTCTTTAGTGGGTTAGTAGTTCCCATGGGTAGGTGCCCACTTCTTCACAAATACTAGCTGATTAACCTCATGCTCTCGGAAGCTGAACTTTCTGAGGGGTGAAGATTAGTGGAGACTGCTCAACCCTTTTTCTATGAAGTCCATCTTTTCAATTCTATTGAGGGATGCCATCCCAATGCCTTGGTCACATCTTTGACCACCTTCGTGCACCTTCCCATTGCAATTGGTTAGGGCACAGTACATACAAACCATCATCCTCTGTGCTCTCCTCTATTTTGCATACGTGCTTCTTCCTCCAAAAGTATGGGGTTTGAGCTCATGCAACTCTCTGGCTCTTGGCTCTTGGCTCTTGTAGGAGGGAGCAAATGAAGCCTTTGACATTAAGGGAAAGTGGTAGACTCCAGGTGAGTCTTATCTTCTTTTCCCACTCCCTTTTCAAGAGGACTTGAAGACTTGGCAATTCTTTAGATTGGATTAGTGTTGTGGGGTTGCCAGAGGTGAACCCATCTTCAATCATTGCAACTTTCACTATCCCAGTATTGCAACTATCTTGGTCACTTTCCTTAACTAGCATTTATTGTTGTTTAACTTCATAAGTCACCTAGTCGAACTCGTCTTGGAAGAACACTTCAAATCCTGGTTGTATCTTTGCTACGGTTTCATCAAACCATGGCTCTACATTTCCACAAAAGGGGAAATCCTCTCCTTCTTTTACAAAATACCCATTGTGAGTAGAATAGTAAGAGATAGAGATCTTCCTAGTCATCCTTAGCACTTTCTATCCTTTGGTGGTCCGAGGAGTGTACCCAAGACCATTCTTCCCTTTGTTCACTGCCAAACTAGGCTGCTTTGGAACTCCTTGATGATATTTCCCTAGCCCCATGCCAAGAAAGTACTGTATATTCTTCATCATTTGATTCACTGGTGGACTCCAAATGGCTTCATAGTTAGCTGGGATTTTCTCCTTTAGAGCTTCTTTGGCAATGGCTGCACAAGTGGTGTCTAATTCAAAACTACTCTGTTCCACCTCCTGGTCTTATTCTTCCCTATTTTCAATGTTGGCCAAAGAGTTAACCACTTCAGGATCTCCAGCCACGAAGACCACCTTCCCCTCATGAATGAACTTCATTCTTTGATGGAGACTAGAGGACACCACCTTCGCAGGATGCAACCAAGGCCTTCCCAAGAGCATGTTAAAATCTACAGGTATATCAATGACTTAGATATCAACATCAAACTTCATCGGGCCAATCTTTACAGCAAGGGTAATGATGCCAAGTATCTTCTTCTTGGTATTATCGTATGCCCTAATGGTTTGGGTGGTTGGCCTCATTTCTTCCAAGTTGATGCCGATACTCTTTGTTGATCTCAATGGTAGCACATTCAAAGCGGACCCGTTGTTAACAAGAACCTGGGGAACCACTTTGTTAAGGCATTCAACTGTAATATGGAGAGCCTAATTATGTTGGGTTTCTTTAAGAAGCTCAGAATCTGAGAACATCAGGGATTGCACTGCATATGTTGCTCTTACTATATGTGCGAGGTGTGTTAGATTTATCTTGATCGATACTTGCACATTAGCGAGAGACCTCAAGACTGCTTCACGGTGCGAAGGGGATGCCATCAACAATCCCCAAATGGAGATATTTTCCTGGGACTTCTTGAGTTGAACCAAGATTGGGTTCTCTGGCTCTTTCTTCATGCTGCTAGTTCTGGCCTCATTAGCCTTTGGCTATTCTACTGCTAAAGCCTTGCCTTTATAGTCTTTCCCACTTCTAGTTTCTATCACGTTGATTGGTTTTTTCACAATCATCTCCGTGGGATAACCATCCTCATCATCATTATTGGTTAGGGTGATTATCCCCACCATAGAATCATTTTCTTCTTTTGATTCTCCTTCCCTACTTAGGGTGGGAAGTTGAGGACCTCCATAAATATCCATAGCCCTGGCTCGTAGCTTTTTGACTATATTGGAAATCTGTCGGAATGCAACGTCACCACCTCTACGAAAGTGTCATCTGGCCCTATTTCCTCTAGATCATACAACTGCTCACAGTAGTAACAATCACTGACAGTTACTTCACCCAGCATGTTGTCAATTTCTTCCACCCTTTCTTACATTGTCAATGTGTTGGAGTACACTTCACACAGCTTTTCCTCCATCTCTAATGCAGAGTCGGGTTCATCTAGATAACTTGCATCAGCTCTCTAGATCTTTCATCAATTTTTGAATCTGACGTAGAATCATCTCCTCCCATGCAGAGGGAAGGGCAAATGTCACCTGTCGGGTCAGCTATTAGATCATCACCACCAATAGCATAGACTAAGAAATATGTCAGATGTTCTAGTGAGTAATAATCTGACTCATCATCATAATCAATGTATCTAGGCCCTAGGTAGTAATCCCATTCTGGATACTCATCATCTTCCTGAGACTCAGAGTCATCTCTATCATTCTCATCTTTGTCCCCATCGTCATCATCATCATCCTCTTCTTCACTGATTTCACTCCCACTTGATTATTCCTCAGATTCCTCAGGACCAACAAATTCTCCAGCATCCAAATGCTTGTAGTATTCAAAGTGTACGGACTGAAAGACCTCCATAGGGTTGGTCCTATCATTACTGGCTCAAAGTTGGACTAGTCCTGACTCATCATCCTCAATATCACTTCCTATGTGGATTAAGGAAGTGTATTCCTTGATCTGCTCCCCTATGGCCAATGTGGTTACCGCTATGAGAAGATTAGATGCAATCTCTTCAATTACTTCTGGATTGTCTTCTGAAGTTACAATAGGCTGAATTAAAGAAGTAGGGTCACTTTCCTATTTTTCTCCTAGAGAATTCACCAATCCTGTTGATGAGGTCATCTTCTGGGAATCTGGTAGCATATCCTTCCATTCATATCCATTCATCCATCCTTCCCTTGGGTTACACACCGAACCTTGAGAATGGGATTGATATGAGGGAGATGAGGGATAAGAAGCAGGATCATATAAAGATGATGTAATGTGGGAAGTAGGATATGAAGATTGGGAGTGATAGGATGAGGAGGTTCCTTCACTTTGATGGTAAGGGGAAAGCCGATGATCTTACAGAGGCTAATAATATGGTGTGGTGGATTCTTCTAATGAGGAAGGATGAACAGGGGGCATTCGATCTTTGACTCTTCCTCTGATGATCCTCTTCTTCTGGGGGTCCTTGTGACTCTAGCCCTTTGACTCATGATTTTCCTATAAGCATGGGCATTTATATGATTCTTCCGAGCTCTAGGTACAATAAGTTGAGTAGGGTCACTCTCTGTGTCTTCTTCCTCCAGATTGTTCACATGATCAGGGAGTGGATTGGTGTTGACATTGGAAGATTGTTTGGTCTTAACTTCAATGGTCCTGTTGTCTACCAAGTCCTGAATTGCATGTTGTAAACCCAAACATCTTTCAGTGTTGTGCCCCTTCTGGGTGTTATAAGCACAATATTTGTGATCCCTATACCAAGTTGGAGGAGGGTTGCTAATCACTCTTAGAGCCACTGTCCTTGGCAACCCCTACTTCTTTAACTTCTCATATGCAGCCATTACGGGCATTCCCAAATAAAAAAATTACCTTCTTGGGCGAGAGGCCTTTTGGGTGGGTGCATCTGCTTGTATTATAAAGGGCTGTGAAACAGTAGCTGATGAGACTGACTACTGAAATGCAATCACCACATTAGTTTCCAGACCCTTTCCCCGTCTGACTCAGGTATTCTTACTTGCATCTTGGAAGGATCCTTGATACTGAGCCTCTCTCAAAATTATGTTCTCCACACGTATTCCTGTGGCTATTAAGGCATCAAAAGTTTACAAATGTTGATAGCAAAGAACATCATAATAGGGTTTTGATAGGTTTTCTATCAACATCTCTACCCGCTTTGCTTTTGAAGGCCTATCTGCCATCTTGGCATCCTTGTCTTTGAATGTCATCAAGATGGCGGTGAATCCTTCTTTAGGCTACTACCTCAACGTCTCAAGCTCCTGATGTCTTACATCCACCTCACTATTGTAGGAGGACTACTTAGTGAAGGCTTTCACCACCATTGCCTAGTTCTAAGTTGGTTATGACTCCAACTTTGTGAGCCACCTCAGTGCTGGTCCTGATAAGGTTAATATAAAGGCTTACCCCATCTGGTTATCTGCAAGTTGCCATGACTTGGTGATGTTGAGGAAGACTTTGAGGTGAGCCTTGGGATCTACTGACCCATCAAACCTATCAGTCTGCCACTTGAATTTTTTGGAATTCTTGCTCTAGAGAAGAAACTCATTTCCTCAGAATCCACTACTTGGCCTTCTGAGCCTTTTTCTGCTCGAATCATGTTCTCTAACTTCTCTAACTTCTCTTTGAGTTTCCTTTCTTTCTCCTTCTCTGGAGGCTCAAAGCAAACGTGTGCTGTAAATTCCTCTTCTTCATCTTTAATCACTACCCTAGGAGGAGGGACACTAGAATAGGCCCCTCGTTGACCATTCAGATGGGTAGGTGAAGATCCTCTCTGACCAGTTGGTCGGACATGCTCTAGTTCTCCTGAGTCAACTCAGGAAGAACTCCCATGATGACCTGTAGCTCCATTCTGTTCCACATCTCCCATAGCCGATGCTAGCTCATTCCTGGGATCAGCTCTGGGAGGGTTCTAAAGTGTATGCAATATCTGAGCTATCCCTGTGTTGACTTCAACCATTTCTATCGTAAGGTCTCCACGGGACGGACCTAGGCCTGTTCGGGTGTTTCCATGTTGGGAGGATCCATGCTTACTGGGCTATAATCACCTGGTAGTGGACAATCTTAAAGAGATGATGGAGGTGAATCTGGACTTAAGCGAGTCAATCGATTACCTTGATGAGTCTAAAGGGATTATGGAGAATACTTGAGGTGTGGAAAAGTGCCTTAACCAAAAGTGGTTTATTTTAGGATTCTTGAATTCCCAACCCCTTGTTTATACATTCACTAAATTAACAACCATTGATTCATCCAAGGTCAGTCCTCTAAATGGTAGGGGTGGATAGGGTTTGATGCCCTTGGTCCACCCAATGTCATAAGTGGGAAGTTCATACAAATGGCTTGTCAAGAATATTCCCATAAGACATTCCATATAATAAAGTCATGCTTTCCTTGCTCTTTTCCCACTAGGTGTCCTTCCTCCTGATTTTTCTTAGGACTTCTTGGCACTTGACATGACTGCGACGGGATTGCCCCTGAGTCACTTATCTGGACATTCTTCTTAAGGAGGAGGGACACCTTTTACTCAAAACCCACTTACGAAAGAAATTCTTTACACTGAGAATATAATATAGGAACATTCCTTTTCAAGACTGAAAAAAAAGTCCTATAATTAGCTTATGGTGCTCCTAGCTTCTTCATCTATTTTCTACATGATGCGAGCATGCGGTGGATGTAGTAGAGGCTTCCTTGATAGGATCTATATACACAAGGTATGTGATCCTTTTCATATACCCATAGGTAAGAGATTAAGGGGGTGACTTCCTTGCCCGTTACTTGTGACTACACACGAGGTTAAGCAATTGGTCACAAGGTGGTGGAACTATGAGTGATTGTGTGCAAAAGTGTAATGTAGGGTAACCATCATTCGATCTCAGAATGCTATAAAGTGCATGGACCTCCCCGAGGGTGCTCGCACAAATATGGACATCCTTATCGTTTGATGACGCATTCGATCTCAGAATGTTATAAAGTGCATGGACCTCCCCGAGGGTGTTGGCATAAATACAACATCCTCACCGTTTGATGATATCTTTCATTTTGTACAGGAAGTGGGTATCATTTGCTCTCAGAGTACTCTTCATGAGGGTGTGGGTATGACAGGGGGTCCCTCGCCAAATGATCTCACTTTGAGCATGATGTATGATGCAGTTAGTGAATACAATTACAAACATAGGGTTAGCCAAACATATTTTCAAACAAATGTGGTGGAAAATGTTCTTGCATTTAAAGGTAGCATCTAATATCGAAAGTTTGAAATTTATCCCCAATGGAGTCACCACTAGGAGGGTAGTGGTCGAAGATGGACTGAGATATTGTCTCCCTTCCCTTGGAGGGGGAAAGGACTTGCATCTTGTCCTCTCTCTTATCTCCTTCTCTTTTATGTGAGAGGAGGGATTTGTGTCATATGTGCTTTACTTGTGAGCCATGCATCACCGTATCATCGCTTTGAGATACGTGGAGGCCTATTTCGCAAGAGTGTAAAATTCATCATTTGAGATGGGAATTTAATGATGGTCCAATTCAGAGATTAAGATCATACAAATGGAATTTGGAGTCACCAGCTAGGGTTATGGGCCTAGGATCCAGGGGTGGGCCCGATTCCTGAGAAAAGGGCCTAAAATTTGGTTTGGTCCAAAGATTGAGGGTAAGTGTCAAGTTACTGAGTTGGGAAAGTGTTAGGCACCCAATCTGCCCAGTTTAATAGGTCTTCTTGCTAGATGCTTGAGAATGAACATTTTCCATAATTATTACTATTCCACATGTATGGCCAAGTTATCACATATAAATACATTAATTGAATTCAAACTACTATATACACTAAAACAAGGTCTGTATAAAGTCTATATTATGATAAGTTGGTTGAGAAATTATACCTGAACTTAACCCCTATTTCGGGTTAAGAGGGGTGGGCCCCTAATTAGTACTGGCTCAGACTATATTTCAGATTCTCCTGGCTTAGGGGAACCTCTAACTTTCTTTCTTGAGAGATGCTGATTGTGATGGTATTTGGACAGTGTTATGGCTAGGAACAATTACTTTTGGATTGGGATTCGAACAGAGCTTCGGCTAGGGAAGGCTATTTCTGAATTTAGGATAAGGTGGTACTTCGGCAAAGCTTATGCAGGGGATAGGCTAAGGGAGGGCTAGGTTGAGGTGGCACTCCAATAGAGCTTCAACTAGGGAAGGCTATTTCTGGATTTTGGATGAGGTGGCACTCTAGTAGAGCTTCCGCTAGGAATGGCTATTTTTGGAAAGATTCTAGGAACACTCAAATAAGGGTTCGGCTAGGAATGACTATTTCTGAAAAGAAAAGGGCTAACCTAAAAATGTATTAAAGAACTCCAAAGTCTTGAAGAACACTTTGAAGATCTAAACAGAGTTTCAGATCTTAACAAAGATCTCTTCGTAGACCCGAAGAACCTCAAAAAGGGGGAATTTCTATCTCAGGAACACTCAAGAACGCTCAAGAACACTTAAGGGAGGTGGCTCAAGAACATACTATTTTTGGCTAAAAACTGGATCTAACTAAGAATTTGGATTAAAGATCTTCAAGATCTTGAAGAACACTTCGAAGATCCGAATGAGTTTTCGGATCTTGATGAAGATAGCTCCGAAAATCAAAAGAAAATCAAGATGGGGAGGGGAGGAAAATTTCACTATGAGAAAGTGAAGGGGGATTCTGGTGTGTTGAAATCAAAGGAGGGGGTATTTATAGTTTTTTCTGGCCAATAAGAGAGGGGGCACCTCTTTATCTAATGGACGAAAGGGTGAGGTTTTACTTAAGGTGGGGGATAGGGCTTTTAAACACTAGGAAAAGAGGGGAGTTAAAAGGAAAAAAATGTGTGGGGAGGGCTTTTGTCCGCTGGGTAAAGAGGGGAGTTGAAGGAGAGAGAAATACTAGCAAAAGGAGGGGTTTTTTTGGCTTTGTGTGGTGAAGAGGGGATTTTTTCACCCATTAGGTTGGGGGAATACAAATCCCTACGGTTGATGACGGCACATGGGACCTGGCCAAAGTGCCCGAGGTATGGTTAGTTTTAGGTATGTAATGTGGGCGACATCATAGGTGCACGACAGATGTCACGTGGGTAATGGCCGAGGGGCTGCGGGCATAGGCAATGGGTGTGTGCATGTATGGGTAGTAGCTAGCGCACATAGGTGTGCCGGCTGGCCTGTTGGCCAACATGTAGCAACGCAGGTGGTGTGCAGCAGCAGGGCCACAGGGTGTAGGAGCAGGGCTGCGGGGTGCAGCAGTAGAGCCGAGGGCCTGTGCCTGCGGGGTTGCAAGACAGTAGGCCATCAGCAGGTGGGCAGAAGCAGGGCTATGGGCCTGTACCCATGGGGGCACTGGTCTATACCCGCAGAGGTGCAGGCTAGTAGGTTATAGGTAGGTGGGCAGGTGGGCTGGGTGCAGCAAGGGGCTTTGTGCGGCAGGGGGCTTGGCATGTGCTGCAGCCTATGGGTAGCAGCCATGCATTGCTTCCAAGGGCAGCAGCCATGGGCTGTGGCCATGGGTAGCGAGCATGCACCATAGCCATAGGCAGCAACCATGCATGTGGGCTGGCCTAGTGGCCAGCGCATATGCGATTTATGAGTTTTTTCGATAACAATTACTGGAGATCCGTCGGTCTGATTTTAGCGTATCATATATCATCAAAATCGTATTTCCAAGCACTATCCATCTATATGATCATCTTGACCAGATTTCTTCTTGTATAAAAATCCAAAATAGGACCCCCTTCTCTCCCACGTAAGGGTTTCTAAGGTTTCAAGCCCGGGAGTGTTTTCATCAACATCTCTGTTGGTTGGAAGCCGGAAGTCACATCCAAGATCCATATTTCACCATAGTCAAAGGAGAGTGACAAAATTGGGTGTCTACACACACCTGCTACAAATGCTTGATATTTTGGCATATAGAGACTGTGGCCTCAATGGAGCGGGCTATATTATCTAGGTAATCCCTTAATCCTACATCTTTCCTTTCATTTGGCTGCATCTTCCTATCTTGATTTTTCAAATCAGCCCTAGTGTTACGAGCATCTAGGGATTATGGCTCCAATACTTAGCAACCCACAGGTATGCTTCTTCCCTATGACCACTAGATGGGGAGATCACCAGATTCTTAGGGGCCGACACCTTCCTCCTGGGACCACCACTCGCTCTCTCTTGAACAAGCTTACTGAGGTAAGTCACATTTGGCTCTGAGTTTTCCTTTGCCTTGTGCTGTACTCACTGCTTCTAAACTTATAGGTCACTTGAAGACATTTTCGGCACCTTGGGTTCCCGGTTGCCAAGGAGACTGCTTGGGAAAGACACCTTACTAAGAACAGAGTTCTGTTTTGGGGCCTTTGGGGCCATGCCTAGTATGTAGGGTAACGGGTCACTTTTCAGTGGTCTGATACTGATCGACGGTGTCCTCCATGCCTTCCCCCTCCACTATGCATCATCTAGAGCTCATTCTCGAGGACCAGGTCAAAGAACTAGTTGAAGGAGTATGGGATGGCTCTTTTATAGACATGGATGGAGATTATGAGGCCTTCCTTGAGAAGGAGAAAGTCTACGTCCCCCTTGGCCCCACAAGTTCAATGGTATGTTCCCCTTCTTGAGTGTCCTTTCCATACTTCAAATCCTTTTTTCTGATTGATGTTCTTTCAATAGAGGACACACCCTGTGGCCCCTTCTTCTTTTCAACTGCAACTAAGTGCTGTTGGTCCCTTCTTCATGGACCTTCTGCTACAGGTGGATCTCACAACATGACCACCATCCCTTTTCCTAGCTTCCCTGGTTGGTTTTATCCTGATGCAACCAACCCCAATATGCCAAAGCTTCTGGAATGAAGATTGGATAGAGATGCCTCTATCAGATTGCCTATCCCTTATGACTATGTGAGTGCCCAAACATTTCTCATCTTGTTGCCTCTTAACTTCTTTTGGCTGACATGGTCCTTATCAGGTGTCTCCGGAGGCTTATGCAGAGATCAAACGAATGCACCAAGGCCTTTGCGATGAGTTGTTCCCTCAGGTATTCATCCTTTCCTTGACTTGATCCTCTTTCATCATTTTCTCTTATTTTGACCATTTCTTGTATTTCTCAGGGTGGGGAGATTGCTTCCTTGAGGGGACAAGTTCATTCCCAGAAGGAAGTGATCACTCGGCAAGCTACTCAGATCAAGGACCTCACGACGAAAATGGTGACTTAGTGGTTGGCACCCGATGACTCTTTGATGTTTCCCGTGGATGGCCCTGAGTATGGCATAGATGAGGATGCTGGCTCTTAGAGACTTATTCCCCGCAAGATAGATGTTTTTGCACATATAAGTATATATCTATTTTTTTTTCTTTCCCTCCCCATGTTTATTTATTTATTTATTTTTATTTTTTTTAATTTTGTAGACTTGAGATTTTATTTTAGAATGGAAACCAATCTTTAGCATAAGAAAAAATCTCTCTTGTTCATGAATTTGAATTTTAAGGCACGATCAATTCCACAATTTAAGTCTTCGTTAGAATAACTAGAATAATGCAAAATCCAAATATCACCTCACTTTACTACCAAGTGAATTACACAAAATGGAAATAGCTTTCCTACCAAAGACAGGATAGGTAGGCAATAATGTGGGGAGATAGTTCTTGGGGTGTGTAGAAGTTCACTAACTCCTCTGGGTCCTCTGCTTCCAGTCCATACTGTCGGCTGATATAAGTGGGCAAGTAGAAGGATGTATGAGTCAATCCCATCAACCTAATGTAGTTGCATCAAGGGGTCTTCATTAGAAAATCATCTTATGGCCACCATGGGCATCTCCATGCAATATCCCGTGCAGTTCTTCCTTGTAGGTACTCTTCCCAATCAATGGTGAGCTTGAATTCTGGGACTTCCCTCCTATCTTGGTAGCAAAAAACTCTGAGTTGGATCCATTTAAAGGTCTGGTCAGTTTCAATTTCTCAAATAACCAAAGTTGGAACATAGCAGGATTTCCTTGATAATGATCAGTTCCAAATCTCTGGCTGTGGCTCATGTCATCAAATCCCTTAAGTGTCTCTGCAAGGACCGTGGAAATGATATCACCTCCTTCCTTTAGTTGCTTTACCACCTCTATCAGAACAAGTGGTGCACCACATCTAGGAGTTCGGAGAACATAGCGAGCTATCATACAAAATAGATAAGCATCCTGTGATCATTGCTGATTGATTCCTCCCAGTGATAGATACTAGTTGAAGATCCTAGCCACCTTCAAAATGTCAATCTTTCCATATCTAATAAACTACTTCATTTCCTCCTTTACCCATCCGAAGAAGCCTTGATATTCCTCCAAGTAATCTTTCTTCAAAGATGGTTGAATCAACTTGCCTTTAGGTGGAGATAGCATACAAACTCAGAATTCTTCGAGATTTAGGAAAATCTCCACTATCCCAAACCGAAACATATAAAGATCAGTACCCAGTGTTGAGCATCTCTAGGAGTAAGCTGTGATGAAGTTCTGTAGACACCCAATTTTGACACCCCCTCTGGCTATGATGAACTACGGATCTTGGACACGATCTCTCCCTTCTTATCAACAGAGATGGTAACTGACTGAGATAATTATTCCTAAAAGCATTCCATACTTACCCAAAATTCCCAGAAATCCCATGTAAGAAAAAGATGGTCCAATTTTATACATGTTATATATAAAGAAATCCATTCAAGATGACCACACGGATGGATAATACTCAGAAATACAATTTTGACGATACATGATACGTCAAAATCAAACCATCGGATCTCTCGCAATCGTCCTCAAAAAATCACATTTTCCTGTATGCATGTTGTGTGCGCTGGCCAGCCTACTAGAAACTTGGAAACATTCTCCAACTACCCAAATACCCCAAAATTCGCCACCTACCTTTAAACCTTGAAAAACCACGTGAGAGGGAAGTGGGTCTAATTTTGGCCTTTTACATACGAAGGAATCCAGCCATGATGATCGTATAGCTGGATAGTAATCAGAAATATGATTTCAAAGATATATAGTACATCAAAATTAGATAGTCGGATCTCCCGCACTCATCCCCAAAAAATCACATTTCCCGCATGTTTGCCCGCCCGCCTGCACGCATGCTGTGAGGGCTGCCCAGCCAGCCCGTAGCATAGGCCCCATGTGCATGCCTATGTGCCCCCACCTGCAAGCCTGTGCGCCCCAACGTGTAGGCCTGTATGCCCCCGCTTGCATGCCAAGTGCCCCTGCCCGCACACCCATGCACCACAGCTTGCACACCCATGCACCATGGCCTGCACACCCATACACCACGGCCTGCACACCCATGCACCACTGCTTGCACACCCATACACCATGGCCTTCACACCCATACACCACTGCTTGCACACCTATGCACCACTGCCTGCACACCAATGTGCCACTGCCTGCACACCCATGCACGTTCCCTACCAGTCCTGTGCACCCGTGCCTATCGTGCCTCGTGCACCTCAACCCAGCCTCGTGTGCTACTGTCAATGGCCTGGATTTGTGTTCCACTGACATGGTGGGTTAAGAGAGAATCTCTTCACCCACTTGTGCATATATGATGCCTTGCTAGCGTACCCTACACCGCAACCTGCCATTGGCCCCAAAAATAATATTTTTACCTTATTGGCCCAAAAAAGTTACCTTTTACCCCATTGGCCCAAGAAAATCCCCCTCTTCCATTGGTCCAAATTTTCATACTTTCCTCCTATTAGTCCAAAAAACCCACTTTTTGCCCCCATTGGCTAGGAAATTCCCCTTTCCCACCCCATTGGTTTAAGGATGCTATAAATACCCCCTCCCTTTGGTTTTTCACACCAATATCACAACCCCACAACCACCCTTAGAGAGAGAAGCTCCGCCCTCTCTCCTCCTCCCCTTCCCCTTTGAGCTTCTTCGGGTCTTCAGAGCGATCTTCGTCAGGATCCGAAACCCTTTCCGGATCTTCAAAGTGTTTTTCAGGACTTTGAAGATTTTCAATGCAAGTTTTTAGTTCAATCCATTTTTTACCAAAATAGTATTTTTTTTAGCTTCCCTCCTTTAAGTGTCCTTGGTTTTTACCAAAAGTAGAAATCCCTCCCCCCTTGAGGTTCTTCGGGTCTACGTAGAGATCTTTGTTTAGATCCAGAGTTTTGTTCGGATCTTCAAAGTGTTATTCAGGGCTTTGGGGATCTTCAATCCATTTTAGGTCAATCTATTTCTTTCCAAAAATAACCGTTCCTAGTGGAAGCTCGACCCAAGTTCCCCTAGAATCGTTTTAAAAATAGCCATTCCCAGTGGAAGCTTTGTCGGAGTGCCATCTCAGCCTAGTCCTCCTATAGCCTATTCCTAGCAGAAGCTCAACCCGACTGCCCTTGGAATTTTTCTAAAAATAGCCATTCCTAGTAGAAGCTCTGTCGGAGTGCCACCTCAGCCAAAACTCGGAAGTAGCTCATCCCTAGCGGAAGCTCTGTCGGAATACCACCTCAGCCTAAGCCCAAAAATAGCCTTCCCTAGCCAAAGCTCTGTCCAAATTCAAAACTGAAAGTAGTCGTTCCTAGCCGAAACTCTGCCTGAATATTATCACAGTTATCATCTCTTGAGAAAGGAAGTTGGAGGTCAAGACCATCTTCCCCTGAGCTAGGAGAATCTAGAAACCAATTCATACTAGTATCAACTAGGGAATCCACCCCTCTTGACCCGAAATAGGGGTCAAGCTCAAGTATAATTCTTACCCAAATTAACATAATGTAGACTTTATATTGACCTTGTATTAGTGTATATAATCATTTAAATTTAGTCAATGTACATATGTGTGATAACTTAGCCATGCATGCAAAATAGGAATAATAGTGGAAAATGTTCGTTCTTAAGCATCTAGTAGGAAGACCGGTTGAACCGGGTAGATTGGGTCCCTAACACTTCCCAATTTTGTAACCTGACACTTACCTTAAATCTCTGGACTAGACCAACTTTCAAGCCCTTTTCTCAGGAATCGGACCCACCTCCGGGTCCTAGGCACATAACCTTAGGTGGTGACTCCAAACCCCTTTTGTATGATCCTGATCACCATATTGGACCATCATCAAATCCCTTTCTCGAATGATGAACTTTACACTCTTACAAAATAGGCCTCCACGTATCTCCGAGCAGTGGTACGGTGGTACGATGGTACGAGGCCCGTAGGGTAAACACACACGACACACTCCTCTCTCATGAAAGAGGAAGAGAGGAGAGAGGACAGGAGCAAGTCCTTTTCCCCCCAAAAGGAGAAGAGAAGATATCATCTTCGGCCGCTACCCACACAAGTTCTACACACCCGATTCAATTGAGCACTGACATACTCATAGATTCTAGCAGTCCTAGTGCCATAATGTTTATGTCCAAGGTCCATTTTCTCAATGTCTCATCCAAAGAGTCCATGACCTTTCCTCTAATCACAAACAAAGAGGAGATGTGATTTTTCAAAGTATCACTCATTAACCATTGACAGAACCAAACCTTTACCACTGTTGCATCAAGTTCTTTTCTTTTTTTTTTTTTTATTTTACTAATCAAGGGTGGAGAATGAACTGGCCATGATTTACTAGTGCCGGGTGGTGACTTTTGGGGAATGGAATTCTGGATAAGAATTTGGAGGACCATAGGCGAATGACGGATACCTAATGGCCTTGCATGCCAAATGGCGATTCGTGGGGGACACACAAGCTATGATGATCTTTTAGATACCTTGATTATTAATCTAGGAACAAATTTATTACTTTGAGATTGTTGAGACTGCACTTGTACATGTCAAATTGCCTGCGTATCCCTTGGGGGGAATCAGGTCAAGCGTAGTTTGGGAATTTCTTTGCCATTGTGGTTTATGAGCTTCACAACCTTGCCTGGTAGAATTTCTTTGGTAGTGAATGGGCCACTCCAACTAGGCCTGAATTTCCCTCTTGGGTCATAAATTGGGGCTATTTGTTCTCGAAGAACAAGCTCACGTTCTTCTATGTGACAGGGCTTCACATTCTTTTTGAAGGCCCTTGCCATTCTTAGTTGTTATTTCCTTAGACTATTCATGGCCTTCATACATCTTTCATCGAGAAAATTGAGCTCGTTATGTCTGGCCTTCACTCATTCTTCTTCAGGTAACCAACTTTACAGGAGCACCCATAGGGATGGTACTAAGATCTCCATGGGTAGAACCGCCTCAACCCTATATACCAAGGAAAAAGAAGTTGCCCCATCGAGGATCATACAGAAGTTTGATATACCCATAAAGCAAGTGGCAACTTATCCGCCCAACCTTGTGTGTTTCATCATTTTCTGTAAGATGACCTTGATGTTCTTGTTAGCTACTTCAACTGCCCCATTGGTCTATGGCCTATAAGTGGTAAAGCGGTGCCTTTTGATACCATACTTTGTGCAGATCTTATCAGTTTTGCCCCCAAAAATGGGATCCTTGATCCGATATCAACTCTTGGGGCACTCAATATCAGCAAATGATATTTTCTTGGATGAATTTTTCCAGGACTATATATAACTGAGCTTCTACCCACTTGGTGAAATAATCAATGGCTACCAAGATGAACTCATGACTATTGGATGCTTTAGGTTGATCTTCCCTATGACGTCAATGCCCCAAGTACAGAATGGACAAGGAGAACTGAGTGAGTGTAATTCTGCTGGTAGGATGTGTATAATATTGGAAAATATCTGACAACTGTTGCATCTCTTGACCAAGCTCATACAGTCTGCTTCCATTGTGTTCCAGTACGTTCATATGGGGTTCGTAAAGGCCTTGATGAATTTCCTCCATGATTGTTGTAGCTTGCTTTTCATCCACACACAACAACTGTATTCCATTATAGGATCTCTTGTATAACATGTCCCCTTAAAGAATAAACTGGGTCGCATATCTCCTTAGAAATTTCTTTTCTCTATCTGTAGCTTTAACTGAATACTTCCTTTCCTTGATGAGGTCCACTATGTGAGCAAGCCAAGATTGACCATCAATGGTGAGAGAGTTCACCGTATTCTGGTAAATGGGCCTACTTCTTTATTCCACTAAGAATGGTGGATTCTGGCCATAGGGTTGCATTCTACCATGGATGCCAAGGTTGTAAGGGCATCGGCAAACCGATTGTTATCCCTTTGGAAGTATTTAAATGAGATCTTCTTGAAGTGTCCAATCACCTCTTCCAGATGTTCTTGATATAGCTTTAGTTTCTCATCTTTGGTCTTCCACTTTCCTTGCGTCTGAAAGATGACAATGGATAGATCTCCATAAACCTTGATCCTTTCTGTTTCTAATCCCGATGCATAAGCTTATATTCAGCAATATTGTTGGTATAGGGGAAATCAAGGTGGAATGACGAAGGCAAGTAAAGGCCGTTCAGAGTAACAAGCAATATTCCAGTGCCACACCCATTTTGGTTAGCCACTCCATCAAAGAATAACTGCCATTCATTACCTGTGTCTTCTTCTTCTATTATTGTGATTTCTTCATCTGCAAAGGCATCATCCAAAGCTCTTCCATCTTTTGTGGGGTGGGTAGCCAAATGATCGGATATAGCTTGCCCCATGATAGACTTTTGTGCAACATAGGTGATATCAAATTTTGATAGTAATAGCAGCCATCAAGCCATCCTTCCTGTTAGAGCTGGTTTCTCAAAGAGGTATTGGATCCATCCTTGAGATCAAACGTACTGGATAAGCTACCATGTAGTGTTGTAGCATTTTTGTTCCCCAAATCAGTGCATCACAAGTTCTTTCCAAAGATGTTTACCATGTCTCATACTCCAAGAACTTCTTGCTAAGGTAGTATATGGCATGCTCTATCCCCTTCTCTATTTTCTTTTATGCTAGTAATAAGCTCATGGAATATTCTCTTACTGATAAGTACAACAGAAGTCATTCCCCTTCCATTGGTGGTGTCAATACTGGCGGGTTTATAAGATATACTTTTATCTTATCGAAAGCTTATTGGCATTGGTAATTCCATTCTGTGGGTTGATCTTCTTTAGCAGCTTAAAGATTGGCTCACGGATCATATTAAGTTGAGCTATGAACCTCCTGATATATTGAATATGACCCAAGAATCCCCATATCTCCTTCTCAGTGTGAAGTGTGGGCATTTCTTGGATTGCCTTGATCTTGATAGGGTCGACTTCAATGCCCCTTTCACTCACCAAGAACCCCAATAATTTTCCTACTGTTGCCCTGAATACACACTTCTGAGGATTCAACTTCAACTAATACTTCTTGATCCTTTCAAAGAATCTCCGTAATGTGGGAATATGCCCCTTCCTATCCCTTGATTTCACTATCATGTCATCCACATAGATTTCCACATCTTTGTTCATCATGTCATGTAGTATGATTGTAGCTACTCTCTGATAAGTTGCCTCGGCATTCTTTGGTCCAAAGGGCATCACTGATAAGCACATTTATGTGTGAAATCTTATGTAGTAAAGCATGCATTTTTACATATTTAAAATGGAGCTACCTTGGGTTTTACTCTCTTTTTGTAGGTTTTATATTTTAAAGGCCTTAAGGATTATCGGGTGCCATATCTTCAATTTTACATATAAAGAGCTCCTATTTCTTTCATGGTTGCAAAGAGGACAAATTCTGAGCAAGATGGATGAGTTGCATTAAAAGTACACATCCGTTTGGTCACCTACACAAGTGATTATTCTTTTTGGGCTAGAAAAAGAGTAATGGATCAGAACTGAACCAAGATGCAGAACCAGCCCGTTTGCAGCTGTCCGAAGTGCACAAGGAATATTTCAAATTCCAACAAGGATTGATGGACCCTCCTTTTGTAATTAAAAATTATTTTTTTGGTAACAACAACTACCTAGCATAGTTGGTGAGTTGTGGTGTGTAAAAATCCCTTGCTTACCAAGAGGTCTCAAGTTCGAACTTCTTGGCTGCTATTTTTTGGAGTTTTTTTTGTTAGAAGATTTTCTCTCTCCTAATCATCACTTAAAGCGAGGGCAGCCAAGGGAGCTTGTGTGCAAGATAGAAGAGAGAGCAAGAAAATAAGAAAAAAAAATAAAAGAAAAGAACCAAATCGTAGGACTCTCTCCTATTTTCTCTCTTTTCCTTTTTTCCCCTATTTTCCACATCATCACCCTAATTAAACCCTAATTGGGAAACCAAAACGTAGGATCTCTCCTATTTTTTCTCTTTCCCTTTTTTTTCTCCTCCTATTTTCCACATCATCACCCTAATTAAACCCTAATTAGGAAACCAAATCATGGAGAGCCTCATCTCCTACGATTTCTCTTCCTCTCTCTCTTCTCTCTCCTCCACCTAACCACACCCAAGTCACAGGACTCCTCTCTTTTCTATCTTTTCTCTCTTCTCTCTCCTCCACCTCATCAAACCCTAACCAAACTCTAATCATTGGACCTCCTCTCCCCTATTCCCTATAAACAAACATCATACAAGAGGAAAGAGAGCACACTTTTACAATTAGGGTTTCATCTCTTTCTCTAGCAATTCTCTATTAGGGTTTTCTCTGTAGCACTTCACTTTTACGGTTTTATTTTCTCTAGGGTTCTCTCTAGTTCTTCTTCTAGTCTTCTTCTTACTTTTTTGTTTAAGCACTTATGTAATGGAATTTTATTTAATGAATGCAAGTTCTTTTTTTTTTTTTTTTTTTGTTTTATGTTTATTGTTCATGGAATTCAGTTGTAATTTTACTCTCTAGTTCTTCTTCATGGGAGAAATTCACAGTTGTCTTCCTCAAGAAGTTTTTCCAACTCACAAGACCAATAAGCTTAGAAGTGATTCACCACTTTAGGCAGAAGCCTTGTGAGTCCTTTTCTAAACTTATGGAGAGATTCAAGAATCTACTCTAAGAATGCCCTCACTATGGCCTAGACTTATGGCATTTATGTCAAATTATTTATGAAGATATTGATTACCCAACTAAACAAATGATAGAATCTCTATGCCCTAGGGGATTCACATCCTTTATAGATAAAGGTGAGGCATGGGAATTCTTACTTGACCTAGCTGATAAAACCCATGAGTGGGAGTTAACCCAAGAAAGTGAAAGAACCATAGGAGGGAAAGGATATTTTGTGGATGGGATAGTAGCTAAGGAAGCCCATTTGGATAGCCTAATCAAGAGGATTGAGGCTATTGTCCCTAGAGAGCCATCATCAGTCAATTTGGTTGAGATGTGTGCTTGGTGCCAGTTCCCTGGACATATCATAGAAGAATGCCCCAACACCTCTGGGGGCACTTCTAATGATAGTGTTATTGCCTTAATGCCTTTGCCCCTCTCTAGCTATGGACCATCCTTTTATTGCCTTTACTTTTAGTTATTTACTTTGCCTCCCTTTCCCTAAAGCTAAGTAGTGAAGCCCTTGTAAGATTTACTCTCTAGTCAAGTAGGGAAGCTTGTATTATTTACGGTGCATCCCTCAGGCTAAGTAGAGAAACCTACTTGTGTTCCTCTCTCTAGCTTTCTTCTCCTTTTTATTTTATTTATTTTATTTTAGCACCTTTTTAGTTTTTATTTGCGTGATTTGAAGTATTTAAATTTCTTGATGTGTTAGTTAGGACACTTTTCAGATGCATGTGTTTTAGGGTGGTAGTTAGAAGTAGATCACTATAATAAATTGATACACTCTCACGTTACTAAAAGAATCCTAAAATAAAGTGGCTACTCTCCTTATATTCGACCCGTTAGCCACATTGAACCGTATGATTGTGGTTACTTTTAAAATTCAGGCAATCACCTTATAGAAATAAGTTCCCTATGGAGTGGTGAAGGCTATCTTTTCACAATCCTTTGGATGCATGCTCACTTGATTGTATCCTGAGAATCCATCCATGAATGATAGCAAGGCATACCCTACTGTGTTGTCGACCAATACATCAATGTGAGTTAGTGGAAAATCATCTTTTGGGCTCACTTTGTTAAGATTTTAGAAATCTATGTGCATTCATACCTGGCCATCTTTCTTTGGCATGGGTATTATGTTGGCCAATTATTAGGGTTACTTCACCACTTTCAGAAACCCTGCATTCCACCATTTCATGACTTCTTTTCTAATATTTTCACTCCATTCTAGATGCATTCTCTAAGCTTCTGTTTGACTAGCTTTGCCCCAAGGTAAGTCGGCAAATGATGTTGCATGAGGTTGGGGTCTATCCCAGGCAAATCCTCATAAGACCAGGCAAAGACTTCAACAAACTCCTTCAGAATACTGATCATCTACTCTGCTTCTTCATCATCTAAGGTGGTACCAATTTTAACATCTCGAAGGCATTGGTCAATTCCCAAATTAATAACCTGGATATCTTTATGCATGGGTTGGGCTTTCTTTGGTTTGCATTGTTTTATTAGATCACGATATTTATTAAGATCATCATCAGAAAAAGGAGGCAAGTCATACTCGGAATCAGAAATTTCATTCATAAAAGAAGGAGTAATAGACTCAACAGGATCTAGGCTTTCCTCGAAAGGGAAAATAGACACATAATCATAAATAGAGGACTCAACAATAGACTCGACAATAGACTCGATGACTGACTTAATGCCTTTATCAGTGGTATTTAGGTTGATTGATTCAGCAATATGAGTAAACTTAAAGTTTTTTCCAATGCTTGTCTAGTTCAATAGTGGTTTAATGGCTTGATGGATGAGTAAATGTGGTAAAGGGCCTTTTTCTTCTTCTAGGAAAGTCAATGCTATTTCTTCAATGGTGCTGACATTGTTCTCTTTGGTAGGTGCTTTCTTGTTCACAAACATGAGCTAATTAACCTCATATTCTCTGAAGCCAAATTTTTTGGGGGTTAAGAAGCGATGGAGATTGTTCAACCCCCTTTCTATGAAGTCCAATTTTTCAAGCCTATTGATTGATGCCATCCCTGTTCCTCGGTCACATCTCTGACCACCATCACGAACCTTTTCATTACAGTTGATTTAGGCTCAATACATGCGGACCATCATTCTTTGTGCTCTTCTTTGCTTTGCATACATGCTCCTTCCTCTAAAGGGCCTAGGCTTGAGCTCATGGTTCTTATAGAAAGGAACAAATGTGGCTCTTCAAATCAGTGGGAGGCTATGAACTCCAGACAAATCTTATCTTCTTTCCCCATTCTCTCTTCAAGAGGACCCGGGGGCTTAGTGCCTTCTATGACCGAATCAATGTTGTAGGGTTGCCAAAGGAAGGCCCATTCTCAATTAATGAAATTTATGCTATTCCAATGATGTAGTTGTCCCGATCACTTTCCTTAGTTTGCAATTGTTCTAACTCATGAGTTACCCAGTCGAACTCATCTTGAAAGAACACTTCGAATCTTGGTTGCATCTTTACGGTGGTTTCATCAAACCATGGCTCAACATTCCTAAAAAAGGAAAATCTTCTCTTTCCCTTACGAAATACCCATTAAGAGTAGGGTGGATATTTTCTTGGTCATTCTTAGTACCTTTTGCCCCTTGCTGACATTGTTGCTTCCTGATCTGTGGGTTCGAGGATTGTACCCTAGACCACTTTTTCCTTTGCTCACAACCAAAGTAGGTAGCTTTGGAATACCATGATGATACTTCCCTAGTCCCATTCCAGGGAAGTATTGCATATTTTTCATCATTCGATTATCTGGTGGGCTCCAGACTGCTTCATAATCAGCTAAGACATGCTCTTCAGACGTCCCTTTGGTGAGGACTGGGTAAGTTCCTTCTATTTCAAATCCATTGAGTTGGACCTCTTTAGGTCATTCTTCCCCTTTTTTAATGTTGGCCAGAGTATTCACTATCTCTGGGTCTCCTATGATAGTGGTCACCTTCCCCTAATGTAGGAATTTTACCTTCTGATGAAGACTGGATGATACTGCCTTTGCATGGTGTAGCCATGGCCTTCCTAAAAGCATATTGAAAGATGTTGGTATGTCGATCTGAAAGTCAATATCGAATCTCACCGGGCCAATCAAAATAGCCATAGTAAGGATCCCAAGGACTTCCCTTTTGGTATTGTCATATGCTCGCACCGTTTGGTTTGATGGCCTCATATCTTCCATATTGGCACCAATGCCCTTGGCTGACCTCAAGGGTAGGACATTCAAAGCAGACCCATTGTGAATGAGGACCTGAGGAATGATCTTGTCAATACATTCCACTGTTATGTGCAGAGCTCTGTTGTGCTAGGTTCCTTTGGCTGGGAGCTCAAAATCTGAAAATATTAGCGACTGCACTACAAAGGTTGCCCTAACTATTTGTGAGAGATGCATTGGGTCTACCTCAATAGGTACTTGCACATTGGTGAGGGACTTCAGGACTACTTCGCAGTGTGAAGGGGAAGCCATCAATAATCCCTAAATTGAGATATTAGTCTGGGCTTTCTTGATTTGAGCTAAGACCGAGTTCTATGATTCTCTCTTTGAGCCACTTGTTCTAGCCTCATTAGTCCTTGATTGTTCTGTCACTAAGGCCTTGCCCTTATAGTCTTTTATGCTTGTAGTATCCATTACACTGACAAGTTTCTTCATAACAATCTTTGTGGGATAATGACCCTCATCATTACTATCCATTATGGTAATTATCCCTACATAGGATCATTCTCTTCTTCAGATTCTTCTTTCCAGCTTGGGGTGGGAAGTTGAGGTCCTCCACAGATATCAAGATCCCTAGCTCACAATTTCTTGATTGAGTTGGAAAGCAGCTAGAATTCAGCACCCACTGCTTATGCAAATGTATCTTCTCCCTCTATCTTCGCCCAACATTTGACTAATTTCTTCAACCCAGAGCTTCATCGCTTCTAAACGCTCATAAATATCACACATTTATTCTTCAAGATCTGCCACAGAGTTCTCATAACATTCAAAGATATTTTCGTGATCTCAAAAGTCCTCACTACTTTCTGAGTCTGATGCAGACTCATCCCCTTCCATGGGGATTGTGAGTGTTGATTGAATAGCATCTGTCGGGTTAATCATCGGGTCATCTTTGTCGATATCATACACTGAGTATCCTTCTAGACTTCTTGGTGAGTAATACCTAGATTCATCATCTTCATTATTATTCCAAGGTCCCTGGTAGTCACTGTCATCCCAGTCCTTGTACTCATTTTCACTTCGAGCATCAAAGTCATCACTATCATCCCAATCCTCATTCTCATCATCATCATCATCATCATCATCATCATCCACTTCTTCACTGATTTCCACCTCACTTAGTTCTTCATCAGATTCCTCATGACTCTCAAATTCTCTTGCATCCAAACACTCGTAGTATTCTGAGCGTATGGACCCAAAAATCTCCATAGGACTAGACTTGATCTCATTGGCTCAAAGCCTGATCAGACTAGACTCATCATCTTCTGTGTCACTCCCAATATGGATTAAGGAGGTGTGCTCTTTGATCTATTCCCCTACCGTCAATGCCATTACTGCTCTAAGAAGGTCATCTGTGATTTCCTCAATGGTCTTTGAATTATCCTCCTGAGGTATGGTTGTCTGAATCAAAGAAGTGGGGTTAACATCTTGCCTTTCTCCTAAGGAATTCACTGAACCTATTGATGAGGTTAGTTTTGGAGATTCTGGTAATGTTAGCATATCCTTCCAACTGTGCCCATCGATCCATCCTTCCCTTCGGTTATCCACCAAACCTTGAGAATGAGAATGGTATGAGGGTGATGAGGGATATGAACCAGGGTGATATGAAGGTGATGTGATGTAGGAGATAGCGTATTCTAATGAAGATAGAGGATGGTAAGATGATGATGAGGCTCCTTCACTTTGATGGTGTGGTAAAGGTTGATGGTATAGTGAAGGTTGATGGTATGGTAGAGATTGATGGTAGGGTGAAGGTTGAAGGTATGGTGCGGTGGATTCTTCTATTGACGATGGAGGAGGAAAGGCGGCTACTTGATCTTTTGATGACTCTTCTCTTTTGGGAGTTCCCATGACTTTGGCCCTTTGCCTCATGATTTTTCAGTAGGCACCGGCATTTACGTGACCTTTTCAAGCTCTAGATCTGATGAGTTGAGTGGGATCATTTTCTATCATTTCCTCTTCAAGATTATACATGTGCCAAGAGCAAGAACTATAGAACAAGGGACGATAGAAGTGCTTCTCCACATAGTACATATAAATGGACCTTTGGAAAGAGTCACATTCCTTCTGATAAGCCACCTTGATGAAGCTGATTATATGCCTTACTATTTCTAGGGGGAGAGAAAATCTTTTTACATGCAATAATTTTTCTACCCACTCATGACGCTTCTGGAGATGGTACCCTTGGTGTTCTTGATGAGATGAGTTGGATCATAGAACCGAGGATCAAAATCTTTCTGATCATTCATCATAGACAACATGTTGACAATTCCATGATCTGGGAGTGGATTGGTATTGACATTGGGAGGATGTTTTACTTTAACTTAAATAGTCCCGTTGTCTACCAAATCTAGAACACCTTTCAGTTATGCCCCTTCTGAGTGTGGTAGGCACAATATTCATGGTCCTTGTAGCAAGCTGGGGCAGGGATTGTTTGAATTTTAAAATTCACCACAAGCGTACGGATCAGTGTAGCTAAGGGGTCGAACACAAGGAGAGCAGCCACTTTATTTTTTGCTTCTTTTAGTAATGCGAAAGTGTAATGATTGATTATGGTGATATACTTCTAACTACCATCCTAACACAAATGCATCTAAAAGCGTCCTACCCAACACAATTAAGGAAATTGGAAATTGGAATTGACATAAAAATTGAACGACCTAACCATTCACATTTAACTCAAACCATTTGTCATCTAGGAATTCAACTACTCAAACCATGCAATTAAAAAGTAAATAACTGAAAGTAAAAGTATTGAAAAGTAAATAGAAGTGCAAATAAAGGGGACAAAGCCAAACAAAGGCACACAAGTAGGTTCCTTTACTTAGCCTAAGAGATGCACAATAAATAATATGAGCTTCTCTACTTGACAAAAGAATTACTCTTTCAAGGGCTGCTCTACTTAGCTTTAGAGGAAGGGAAGCAAAGTAAGTGACTGAAAGAAAAAAGTGAAAGTAAAGGCAATAAAATGATGGTTCTATGGCTAGAAAGGGGCAAAGCCAATGCATAATCTAGCCATGAACATTGGGAGAAAGGGAAAGCAATAATGTAAAACTGAAAATAAAAGCCTAAATTAAGAATGAATGGGTAGCCAGAAGAGAGAATGAGAGGGGGTGATAACACTTATATAGAAGCCTATTTACCTGAACTTCAATCCTTGAACTTAAAAACTTAATTTTTGAGATACTACCAGCCCTAAAAAGCATATTTGGAATGAACCAAATCTGAAATTGCTAGATCTAGAGAAAACAAATCTAGAAGAGAAAAACTGAACTTGAAAAAGATTCTCCATGGCTTGTTCTTGTCACCTAGAACTAAGCCTAGAACTAGAAATTAAAATTATTACACCTTTGAATAACTTGAATAACATAAACCATAAAAATAAAATACATCACATTAATGAAATAATACCAATTAAAAAAGTTTTTAAAGTAAGAAAAACTAAGAAGAATTAGAACTAGAAGGAGAGCACAACTAAAAATTAGAGAAAAAAGAGAGCAAGGGGGGACAATTTTTCTAGCTTGGTCGACCCTCTTATATAGGGAATGGGGGGGGCAGTAAAGGAGGATGCCCAAGGGAGATCCTCTTAGATGATTTTGATGAGGTGGAGGGGGGAGAATGGAGAGAGAAGGAGAGAAAGTAGGAAATAAGAGGTCTCCAATGATTTCTTTCCTTTTTTTCCTATTTTTTTTCATTTTTCTCTCTCCTTTTCAAACTTGCGCACAACCTTGGATGATTTCCTATTCTTTGCTTGAAATATTTGGACAATATTCTAATTTCTGAGGAAATTTCATTCGTGCCCTTTGTTTTTAGGTGAGAGGAAAGAATCTTCAACAAAATCTCCAAAAAGATAGGAGAGAGAGTGTAAATCGCACAAGGGGTGAGGAGAGAGAATGAAAATGCTCCATATGGGTCCCTCCATCCTTGTTGGTGTCTTGGAATATTTCTTATACCCTTGGAACAACTGCATATGAGCTGGTTCTATATCTCGGTTTAGTTCTGGTCCATTATTCTTTTTTTTTTCCCAAAAAGAATAATCGCGTGGACCATTGTTTAAACGAATGTGTACTTTTAATGCAACACATCCATCTTACTCAGAATTTCACCTTCTTTACAGCCATGTAAAGAAACAGGACCTCTTCACATGCAAAAATGGAGATATGGTGCCCAATATTCCTTAAGGTATTTAAAATGCAAAACCTGCAAAAAGAGAGTAAACCCCAAGGTAGCTCCATTCTAAATATGTAAAATGCATACTTTATAACCTAGATTTCACACATAAATGTGCTCATCAGAATTCCCCCACACTTAGACTATGTTAGTCCTCAAGCAAAACAAAATGAATAAAAAGGTAAATAACAAAAAACCTAACTCACTTTCGTAGGAATCACAGTTGCACTTAGCATGAGCAAGAAGCCTTTAAACCCCTAGGTCACCCCTAGTGGATGAGTTGTGTCTTTTGGGTGTTTACAGTGAATATACACCCAAAGTTCAAAAAACAAAATCCTAACATTGGCTAAAGGTAAGGGCCATACCGATCCAAGCAAACATAATTCCTTTTACACCTGATTTAGGGACCCCAACACTTGAATTTTTATTATCCCATATCAAGTTCAAGCACAAGCATATTTCTTTATTTGGAACTCACCTTGTCTCTTCCAAAACATCCTAATCTTAAGGCAAAATCACTTGTGAATTAATAGGGAACCAAGGACTAAGGCATAGGAATGTTTTCGACCAAACATGTTGCCAAAGCATTGATGAGATTTGCACATACTTTCCTGCTATATGGTTTTCTTTCTCTTTCTCTTTTTTTTATTGTAAACTCTGTCCTACTCCATTACTATTGCCCTGAATGATATGGTGGGGCAAACACCAGACACCCAAGTTACTATATAGCTTCGCTTTTTTGCATATGGCCATATAGACAATGATGCTAGAGTTCTTTCAGAAATTTCTTCCCTAAGAGTTTCAATCAACACACCATGCTTCCTGAGGCGCAATGCCCTGTCTAGTTCTAAGGAAATCGACTCTTACTTTTCATTTATATCACTTTTCACACATCATTTAAAATTGTGTATTTGTGAACTCATGCCAATATGAAAAAAAAAAAAAAAAAAAAAACGTCTCAACTCCAAATCAAGAGTACAAGGAACCTACAGACTTACATATGGTCCAACACTGTAAAACTAGGGTTTCTTATTTTTCAAATAAGAGTCCCATCTCAAGACACATGCTTGCTTCTTTTTTCTCAACAAGGTTTTTATGCATTCAAGATGGGTACCTTAATCAAAATTATTACTTTCATACATTAAGCAACCGAATGGTATGATCATTAGCCAAAAGCCAAAGTAGGACTTATATCCTTAGCATCCTTAAAAATAAAACGAAAAATAAATATAAACAAAGGGAAAAAAAAAGCAAAAACAAAAAGAATTGGTTTCCATCCCCCACACTTAGGTCATACAATTTCCTCAATGCATGGAAAAAATTAAAAGCGAAGACAATGCAAAGGGGTCATACCTGGTTAGAAGTTAGTCATCAGTGTAAAGAGGTTCATGGAGATCTATGACCTCTTCCAGAGTAGAAGATGACAACTTAATGAAGGGCTTTAACCATTGACCATTGACTTTGAAAATTGCACCTGTGCTAAGGTTCAATACCTCAATAGCACCATGAGAAAAAATAGTTTGCACAACATAAGGACCATCCCAACGGGATCTCAACTGACCTGAAAAAATATACAACATAGAATTGTAAAACAAAACCTTATCACCAAGTGTGAAAAGACTTTCTAAGAATTTGTCTATCATGAAAAGCCTTGGTTTTTGCATTATAAATCCTAGCATTGTCATAGGCATCATTGCGAAGCTCCTCCAACTCTGCTAGTTGGAGTCCGCTATGAGTACCAGTAGTAGGCAGGTCAAAATTTAGCTTCTTTATAGCCCAAAAGGCTCTATGCTCTAACTCAAATAGAAGATGACATGCCTTCCCATACATAAGGTGATAAGGAGATTGTCCAAGATCACTCTTGAATGCAGTTCTATGAGACCATAAGGTGTCCACAAGTTTAAGAGACCAATCCTTGTGATTAGGGTTGACAGTCTTTTCTAAAATTTGCTTAATCAGCCTATCGGATACCTCAACCTGGCCACTAGTGTGAGGATGATAGGGTATAGCTAGCTTATGGGTGATCCCATATTTCTTCAAGAGGGCCTCAAATGATCTATTGCAAAAATACTTGCCCCTGTCAAAAATGGGATAAATGATCCCATTATCTATACACTTTAGAATTTCTTTTTGAATGGCTTCCTTCATCATTGGCTTAGCTCTTCTTTAGGGTTCCGTTGAAGGTGTAGACCCCTCAATGAAATGTATATGATGGTGCACAGTAGAAGGACTTATACCCTTGATATCAGCTATGGTCCAACCTAGGGCAACTAGGAAAGCATACATCAAATTAGATGGCAACTCCTTAAGATCTAGCTTAGGAGGCTCAGCTATGGAAGGTTTAGGAATGGAATTGGAAGGGGGTCCTAAGGGCTCTATAGGTTTGTGAAGACTCAAGACTTTAAAAAAGAAATTTTCACTATCATCATCCAACTCATTCATACACTCTTGGAATTCTGAATCAAAATCAATATTAAAGTTGGTAATTAAATCATCAAAAAAATTTAGAAAATTCTAAAGCATATTGATCTCTTCTTCCATATATGGTTGCTTGCCTATCTTAAACATGTTAAACTTAACATTTTGGTTGTCCAAAGTTAACCTTAGGAAACCATTCCAACAATTGATTAATGCATTACTGGTAGCCAGGAATGGTCTTCCTAGAACTATTAGGATCTCATCCTTGGTTAGAAGGGCTTGGTATCTAATACAATGAAATCAATAGAGAAAATAAATTCCCCCAACTTAAGTAAGGCATCCTCAACTATCCCTTTAGGAATCTTAATAGACCTATCTGTTAACTGAGGAGTAGTTCTAGTGGCTTTCAATTCTCCCAATCCTAGTTGTTTATTCACATAGTAAGGTAAAAGATTCACAATTGCGCCAAGGTCAAGTAAGGCATGCTCAATGTAGGTGTTGCCTATGACACAAGCTATGGTAGGGCTCCTTGGATCCTTATACTTGGCTGCTATAGGCTGAGTAATTATGGAACTAATGTTACCTGCCAAGAACGCCTTTTTAGACACACTCCTAATACGTTTGTGAGTACACAAATCTTTTAGGACCTTTGCATAGGCGGGGATCTGGGATATGTCATCCAAAAGAGGGACGTTCACTGCTACCTTTTTGAAGACTTCTAAAATCTTGTCCATGGAAGCAGTCTTCTTTTTGTTTACCAAGCGATTAGGAAAGGGGATAGGGGGAACATAAGGACTATTAGGGTTTTGCTTTCTTTTAGAATCATATTTGGTTTCCTCAACCAAATCATCTTTAGTTGCCTTAGGTTCATCAAACAAACCTAGAATAAGAGGCACACTTGTGTCCTCAATAGAAGGAGAGTTAACAGAAGTAATAGATGGGAAAGATTTAGGAACACTCTGTTAGTACTGTCTACCACTCCTAAGGGCATAAACAACATGACATTGGTTGGAGGACCCTTGTTGGGTCTGACCTTGTACTACATTCGATGTTGTATTTGGTGGTGCTTGTGAACTAACAGGCTGATGCCTAGGGTTAGGCTCTTGTTGAATGGACAATGTTCCGTTCTCCTTTTCACGTAAAATTGAGATAACTTGGGTGAGTTATCTTGTAAGATTTTGATGGTTTTTCATGAGAGTCATATTTTTTTCCAAGTCACTCAATCTACTTACCTCTCCAGTGTTGGTAAACCCGGGGGGTTGCTGATAAGATGATAGGAGGGGGGCCTAGGAAAACTAACCTGAGGTGCCACATTTGGCCTAGGAAAAGTATTTTGGGTTGTGCAAAGGGAGGCCTTTGGGGTCTAGGTTGACTTTGATTACGAAAATTGGAAGGTCCTAGTTGGTTATCCTAGTTTTAGGAGAAATTTGGGTGATTTCTCCATCCTGGATTGTAAGTGTTACTATATGGATTATTTTGATATAGGGCATTAACACTATCATTGAAAGTTCCCCTAAAGGTGTTGGGGCATTCTTATATAACATGTTCAGGGGACTAGCACCAATTGCACATCTTAACCATATTGACTGATAATGGCTTTTTAGGAACAATAGCCTCAATCCTTTTTATTAGGCTATCCAAGTGGTCTTCCCTGGCTACTAACCCATCATCACAATATCCTTTCCCTCCTATGGTTCTTTCACTTTCTTGGGTTAACTCCTACTCACGGGTTTTGTCAGCTAAGTTAAGTAAGAATTCTCATACCTTTCCTTCATCTATAAAGGATGTGAATCCCCTAAGGCACATAGACTCTATCATTTGTTCAATTGGGTAATCAATACTCTCGTAAATTATCTGACATAAATGTCATAAGCCTAAGCCATGGTGAGGGCATTCTTAGAGTAGATCCTTGAATCTCTCCATAAGTTTAGAAAAGGACTCACTAGGCTTTTTCCTAAACTGAAGAATATCACTTCTAAGCTTATTGGTCTTGTGACTTGAGAAAAACTTCTTAAGGAAGACAACTGTTAATTTCTCCCACGTGGTTATGGAATTTGTGGGTAACCCATACAACCACTTCTTAGCTTGGTCTTTCAATGCAAAAGTGATGAGCCTAAGCTTAACAACATCATCAGAAAGCTATTTGATCTTAATTAGAACACATAGCTCTTCAAATTCCCTAAGGAATAGGTATGCATCCTCAGAGGTCAGGGGGCAACATAGTGATGCACTGAGATTTGAGCTCAAAATTATTGTCCTGGGCTTGTGGTAGAACTATGCAGAAAGGTTAGGCTGCTCTAGCAGGATAGAACCTATCTCTTAGAGATTTAGGTGGAGGGTTTTGCTGTTGGTCTAGGTCTCCCAAAATGAAAGAATTGATGAGAGTATACGTATAGGATCCCTACTTGTTGGATTTCTTCTTTCTAACTGATTCACAGTATTACGTACCCACCCAACACTCATTCAACAAGACACTATCCACAATTAGACTAAAACTAGAACAAAAGAATGGAAAATAATTTTTTTTTTTGAATTTTTTTTTTTTGCTTTTTGCAAGCTTACTGGCAGGGATTTAGGGTTGATCAATTCCTAAGGTACTACCATAGGGTAAAACTTTTCTTTACTATACTGTGAGGCTTGGCAACCTCCACCGATACAACTAATATTGCAAGTTGTTCTTCTCAGGAATTCAATAAATGATAAAAGGAAAAAGAACAAAGCACTATGATTTACGAAAAGAAAGTGAAAAATAATATGGTACTATCTCCTAGGCAACGGTGCCAAAAATTTGCTTGAATTTTAAAAGTAACTGCAAGCGTATGGATCAGTGTAGCTAATGAGTCGAACACAAGGAGAGCAGCCACTTAATTTTTAGCTTCTTTAGTAATATGAAAGTGTAACGATTGATTATGGTGATCTACTTCTAACTACCATCCTAACACAAATGCATCTAAAAATGTCCTAACCAACACAACTAAGGAAATTAGAAATTAGAATTGAAATAAAAATTGAACGACCTAACCATTCACATTTAACCTTAACCATTCATCATCTAGGAGTTCAAATACTTAAACCACGCAATTAAAAAGCAAATAACTAAAAGTAAAAGTGTTGAAATAGAAAGTGTTGAAAATTAAATAAAAGTGCAAATAAAGGGGATAAAGTCAAAGAGAGGCATACAAGTACGTTCCTCTACTTAGCCCGAGGGATGCACCATAAATGATATGAGCTTCCCTACTTGACCAGAGAGTTACTCTTACAAGGCTACTCTACTTAGCTTTAAGGGAAGGGAGGCAAAGTATATGACTAAAAGTAAATAACAGAAGGTAAAGGCAATAAAAGGATGGTTCTATGGCTAGAGAGGAGCAAAACTAACACAAAATCTAGCCATCAACCTTGGGGGAAAGGGAAAGCAATAATGTAAAAATGAAGCCTAAATTAAGAATGAATGGGTAGCCAGAAGAGGGAATGAGAGGAGGGTGAGAAGACTTATATAGAAGCCTACTTACTAGAAATTCAATCCTTGAACTTGAAAAATTGATTGATTTGAGATACTACCAGCCCTAAAAACTAGATCTGGAATGAACCGAAATTGCTAGGCCTAGGGAAAGCAAATCTAGAAGAGAAAAACTGAACTTGAAATAGATGCTCCACAACTTGTTCTTGTCACCTTAAACTAAGCTTAGAACTAGAAATTAAAATTATTACACCTTCGAATAACTTGAAGAACATAAACCATAAAAATAAAAGACATTGCGTTAATGAAATAAAACCAATTACAAAAGTGTTTAAAGTAAGAAAAACTAAGTAGAACTAGAACTAGAAGTAGAGCATAACTAAAAATTTGAGGAAAAGAGAGCAAGAGAGAGATGATTTTTCTAGCTTGGTCAACCATCTTATATAGGGAATGGGGAGGGAGTAAAGGAGGACGCCCAAGGGAGATCCTCTTGGACGATTTTGATGAGGTGGAGGGGGAAGAATGGAGAGAAAATGAGAGAAAGTAGGAAAGAAGAGGTCTCCAATGATTTCATTCCTTTTTTTCCTATTTTTTCCCTTTTTTCTCTCTTTTCAAACTTGCACACAACCTTGGATGATTTTATATTCTTTGCTTGAAATATTTAGACAATATTCTAATTTATGAGGAAATTCTGTCCGTGCCCCTTGTCTTTAAGTCAGTGGAAAGAATCTTCAACAAAATCTCCTAAAAGATAGGAGAGAGAGTGTAAATCGCACAAGGGGTGAGGAGAGAGAATGTAATGCCCCATGTGGATCCCTCCATCCTTGTTGGTATCTTGGAATATTCCTTATACCCCTGACACAACTATATATGGGCTGGTTCTGCATCTCAGTTCAGTTCTGGTCCATTATTCTTTTTTTGGCCCGAAAAGAATAATCACGTGTACTGTTGTCCAAACGAATGTGTACTTTTAATGCAACACATCTGTCTTACTCAGGATTTCATTCTCTTCACAAAACATGAAAAGAAAAGAGACCAGAAAAGTAATGGACCAAGGTACATAAACCCAAGGTAGCTCCATTCTAAATATGTAAAATGCATACTTTATGACCTAGATTTCACACATAAATGTGCTCATCAGGGTTGTTGATCATCCTTGGAGCTATAGTGCCTAATAGTCCTTGTTTCTTTAACTTCTCATAGATTGTTGCTATAAACATCCCCAGGTCAATGAACTCTCTCCTTAGGCGAGGAGGCTTTTTGGGCAGAAGAATTTGCTTGTATCACAAATGGTTGTGAAGAGGTGATAGGTGACACCGACTATTGGACCACACCTACCACATTGGTTTCAGGATTGTTACCTTGCACCTTCTGGAATTCTTTCCTATATCCTGAGAAGCTCCTTGATACTATGCATCTCTTAGGATTCTGTTCCCAGCACGTGTTCCAGTGCCTATCAAGGCATCAGAAGTTTATAGATGTTGATAGTAGAGAACATCATAGTAAGGCTTGGACAGGTTTTCAATCAACATTTCTACTTGCTCTACTTTAGAAGGTCGTCTGCCATCTTGGCGGCCTTGTCTCTAAACTTCATCAGGAAGGCGGTGAATCCTTCTCTAGGTTGCTACCTCAAGGTCTCAAGTTCTCAAGTTCTCGACACTTCACATCTACTTCCGTGTTGTAAGAGTACTATTTGGTGAAGATTTTTTACTACTGTTGTCCAATTTTGGGTCTGGGTAGACTCCAACTATGTGAGCCACCTCAGTACTAGTCCTGATAACGTTAACATCAATGCCTGACCCATTTGATTTTCAGCAAGCTACCATGACTTGGCAATGTTGAGGAAGACCTTTAAATGAGCCTTAGGGTCCCCTAACCCCTCAAATCTGTCGTCTACCACTTAAAATTTTTGGGAATCCTTGCCCCAGAAAAGAAACTCATCTCATCAGAATCCACTACTTGACTTTTCAAACTCTTTCCTACTTGGATCATATTTTTCAACTTTTCCAACTGCTCTTTGGTCTTTCTTTCTCTCTCCATCTCTGGAGGTTCCATTCAAAAATGCACCGCAAACTCTTCTTCCTCATCTTCAATCACCACCCTAGGTAGAGGAACTCCTCATTGACCGGTTGGTCTGGCTAGTTCTGATTCTTCTGAGTCAACTCGGGAGGAAGTCCCATGATAACCTGTAGGTCCGTTCTATTCCAATTCTCTCGTAGCCAGTGCTGGTTCAGCCCTGGGATCAGTCCTAGGAGAGTTTCGTAACAAGTGCAATAATTGAGCTAATCCATTCTTGACTTTAGCCATTTCTATTTGCAACGTCTCTACTGGGTGGACCCATGCTTGCTTAGGTGATTCAGAATTGAGTGGATCCATGCAAACTAGACTATAATCACTTGGAAGGAGATAGTCTCGGAGAGACAATGGAGGCGACACTGGACTTAAGTGAGTCAATCGGTTACCCTGACGTGTCCAAATAGACTGCGGAGAATACTTAAGGTGCGGAATTGTGCCTGAACCAAAAGTGGTTTATTTTAGAATTCTTGTATTTCCAACCCTTCGTTCATTCATCCACACAATTGTCAACCAATGATTCATCCAAAGTTAGTCCACTTAATGATAGGGAGTGGATAGGGGTTGATGACCTTGTAGACACCCAATTTTGTCACCCTCCTCCGGCTATGATGAAATATGGATCTTGGATGCGACTTTTGGCTTCCAACTAACAGAGATGTTGATGGAAACATTCCCCTACCAAAAACCCTAGAAATTTCCACATGGGAGAGAGGAAGGTCTAATTTTGAATTTTTATATATGAAGGAATTTGGTCAAGATGACCATACAGATGGATAGTGCTCGGAAACATGATTCTGATAGTATATGACACATCAAAATTGGACCAAGGGATCTCCTGCAATCGTCCCCAAAAAATTACATTTTCCAACATGTATACTGCACACACTGGCAATCCTGTAGGAAACCTGGAAAAATTCCCTAGCCTAAACACCCTAAAATTCATCCCCTACCTACCCAGATAACTAAGAAACGCTCCCAGGCCTGAAACCCTAGAAACCCTCACACGGGAGAGAAGGGGGTCTAATTTTGGCTTTTTATATACGAAGGAATCTGGTCAAGATGACTGTATAGATGGATGGTGCTCGAAAATACAATTTCGACGATATATGATACTCCAAAATCAGACAAACGAATATCCTATGATCATTATCAGAAAAACTAGTAAATCACGCGCACGCTAAGCTCGTTGGCCCTACCTATGGCTGCGGTGCATGCTCGCTACCCATGGTCGTAACCCATGGCTGTTGCCCTTGGCAGCGATGCACGGTTGCTGCCCATGGGCTGCAGCATATGTCAAGCCCCCTGCCGCACATAGCACCTGCCACACACAGCCCACCTGCCCATGGCCTACTGGCCTGCGCCCTGTGGCCCTGCTACTACACCCCGTGGCCCTGCTATTCCACACCCCCACCCTACTGTATGCTGGCCAGTAGGCCAGCCCACACATCTCCATGCGTTGGCTGTTGGCCATGCATACACGTGTATGTTGCCCATTTATGAATGTGCCTGCTACCCATGTATGCAAGCACACGATGCCCATGCCCGCACCCCCTTGTCTATTACCCGCGCGACATCTATCGTGCACCTATGATGTCGCCCACATTACCTACCTCGAGCACTTCGACCGGGTCCTATGTGCCGCCGTCAACAGCCAGGATTCATATTCCCCTGACTTGGTGGGTGAAGAAATCCCCTCTTCACCCACTCAAAGCGAAAAAACCTCTCATTGTACTAGTATTTCTCTCTCCTTCAACTCCCCTCTTTACCCAATGTGTAAAAGCCCTATCCCCCACCTTAAGCAAAACCTCACCCTTTCATTCGTTGGATAAAGAGGTGCCCCCTCTCTTATTGGTCTAAAAAAACTATAAATACACCCCCTCCTTTGGTTTCAACACACCAAAATCCCCCTTCACTCTTTCATAGTGAAATTTTCCTCCCCTCCCCCTCTTGATTTTCATTTGATCTTTGGAATGATCTTTGTCAAGATTTGAAAACTCATTCAGATCTTTGAAGTGTTCTTCGGGATCATAATGATCTTCAATCCAAATTCTTAGTTAGATCCAGTTTTTAGCCAAAAACAGTATGTTCTTGAGCCACCTTCCTTGAGTGTTCTTGAGTATTCTTGAGTGATCTTGACAGTTCTTGAGAGTTCCTGAGATAGAAACCCCCCCTTTTTGAGGTTCTTCGGGCCTATGAAGGGATCTTTGTTAAGATCTGAAACTCTGTTCGGATCTTCAAAGTGTTCTTTGGGACTTTGGAGTTCTTCAATCCATTTTCAAGTCAGCCCGTTTCTTTTCAGAAATAGCTATTCCGAGCCAAACCCCTATCCAAGTGTCCCTGGAATCTTTTCAGAATTAGCCATCCACAGCAGAAGCTCTGTCAAAGTGCCACCTCATCCTAAATCCAAAAATAGCTTCCCTAGCCGAAGCTTTTCCAGAGTGCCACCTCAGCCTAGCCCACCCTTAGCCTATCCCCAACGGAAGCTCTGCCAGAGTACCACCTCATCCTAAATCTAGAAATAGCCTTCTCTAGTCGAAGCACTGTCCGAATCCTAATCCAAAAGTAACCATTCCTAGTCGGAATGTTGTCTGAATACCATCACAATCATCATCTCTTAAGAAAGGATGTTGGAGGTCAAGACCATCTTCCCCTGAGCCAAGAGAATCCGAAAGACAATCCAAGCGGGTACTAATCAGGGACCCACCCCTCCTGACCCGAAACAGGGGTTAAGTTCAGGTATAATGCCTCAACCAACTTGTCATAATGTAGACTTTATACAGACATTATTTTAGTGTATATAGTAGTTTGAATTCAATTAATGTATTTATGTGTGATAACTTAGCCATACATGTGGAATAGTAATAATTGTGAAAACTATTTGTTCTCAAGCATCTAGCAAGAAAACCGGTTGAGCTGGGCAGATTGGGTGCCTAACACCTTCCCAACTCTGTAACCTGACACTTACCCTAAATCTTTGGACCAGACCAAAATTTAGGCCCTTTTCTCAAGAATTGGGCCCACCCTCGGGTCCTTGGCCCATAACCCTAGGTGGTCACTCGAAACCCCATTTATATGATCCCGATCCCCGAATTGAACCATCATCAAATCCCCACCTCAAATGATGAATTTTACACTCTTGTGAAATAAGCCTCCATGTATCTCCAAGCGGCGATACGACGATGCGGCGATGCGAGGCCCACAAGCAAAGCACACATGATACGAACCCCTCTCCTTATATAGAGAGAGGAGAGAGGATGGGATGTAAGTCCTTTTCCCTCCCAAGGGAAGAGAGACAATAGCTCAGTCCATCTCCAGCCACTACCCTCACAGTGGCGACTCCACTAGGGATAAATGTCAAACATCCGATACTAGATGCTACCTTTAAATGCAAGAACATTTTCCACCACATTTGTTTGAAAACATGTTTGTCTAACCCCATGTTTGTAATTGTATTCACTAACTGCATCATACATCATGCTCAAAGTGAAATCATTTGGTGATGGACTCTCTGTTATGCATGCACCCTCGGGGAGGTCAATGCATGTCATGGAGAGTAATCTAAGAGCAAATGATACCCATTTCCTATACAAGAATGAAAGGTATCATCAAATGGCGAGGATGTTGTATTTGTGCCAGCACCCTCGGGGAGGTCCATGCACTTTATAACATTCAGAGATCGAATGCGTCATCAAAAGGCGAGGATGTCTGTATTTGTGTCAGCACCCTTAGGGAGGTCTGAGCACTTTATGACATTCTGAGATCGAATGATGGTTACCCTACATTACACTTTTGCACACAATCACTCATGTTTCTACCACCCCGTGGCCAATTGCTTAACCTCATGTGTAGTCACGAGTAATGGGCAAGGAAGTCATCCCCTTGATCTTGTACCAATGGGTATATCAAATGGATCACATACCTTGCATATGTAGATCCTATCAAGGAAGCTTTGTTGGTCCTATTGCATCTACTACATGCTCACATCATATAGAAAATAGATGAAGAAGCTAGAAGTGCCACAAGCTAACTGTAGGACTTCTTTGTGGTCTTGAAAAGGAATGTTCCTATATTATATTCTCGGCATAAAGATTGCTTTCCTAAGTGGGTTTCGGATAAAAGGTGTCCCTCCTCCTTAAGAAGAATGTCTAGACACGTGACTCAGGGGCAATCCCGTCTCAGTCACGTCAAGTCTCGAGAAGTCTGGAGAAAAATCAGGAGGAAGGACACCTAGTGGGAAAAGAGCAAGGAAAGCCTGACTTTATTACATGGAACGTCTTATGGGAATATTCTCAACAAGCCATTTTTATGAACTTCCTTCCCACTTATGACATTGGATGGACCAAGGGCATCAAACCCTATCCACCCCTACCATTTAGTAGACTGACCTTGGATGAATCAATGATTGTTAATTTAGTGAATGTATAAACAAGGGGTTGGGAATCAAGAATCCTAAAATAAACCACTTTTGGTTCAGGGATAATTCCACACCTCAAGTGTTCTCTGCGGTCCCTTTGGATGCATCAGGTAATCGATTGACTTGTCTAAGTCCAGAATCACCTCCGTCATCTCTTTGAGATTGTCCACTACCAGGTGATTATAGCCCAATAAGCAAGGATACACCCAACATGGAAACACCCGAACAGGCCTGGGTCTGTCTCATGGAGACTTTGTAGATAGAAATGGCTGAAGTCAAGAGAGGGATAGCTCAGATATTGCATACACTTTAGAACCCTCCCAGAGCTGATCCCAGGAATGAGCCGACACCAGCTATGGGAGATGTGGAACAGAATAGAGCTATAGGTCATCATGGGAATTCTTCTCGAGTTAACTCAGGAGAACCAGAGCATGTCCGACCAACTAGTCAGAGAGGAACTTCACCTACCCGTCTGAATGATCAACGAGGGGCCTATTCCAGGGTCCCTCCTCCTAGGTAGTGATTGAAGATGTAGAAGAGGAATTTACAGCACACATCCACTTTGAGCCTCTAGAGACAGAGAAAGAAAGGAAACTCTGAGAGCAGTTAGAGAAGTTAAAGAACATGATTCAAGAAGGAAAAGGCTCAGAAGGCCAAGCAGTGGTTCTGAGGAAAGGAGTTTCTTTTCTAGAGCAAGAATTCCAGAAAAATTCAAGTGGTAGACTGATAGGTTTAATGGGTCAGGAGACCCCAAGGCTCATCTCAAAGTCTTCCTTAGCATCACCAAGTCGTGTTAACTTGCAGATAACTAGATGGGGTAAGCCTTCATGTTAACCCTATCAGGACCAGCACTGAGGTGTCTCACATAGTTGGAGTCATCACAAACTCAGAACTGGGCAATGATAGTGAAAGCCTTCACTAAGTAGTACTCCTACAATACTAAGGTGAATGTGAAATGTAGGGAGCTTGAGATGTTGAGGCAGTAGCCTAAAGAAGGATTCACTGCCTTTTGATGAGATTTAGAGACAAGGCCGCCAAGATGGCAGATAGGCCTTTAGAAGTAGAGCAGGTAGAGATGTTGATAGAAAACCTATCAAAACCCTATTATGTTCTTTACTATTAGCATTTGTAGACTTTTGATGCCTTAATAGCCACCGGAACAACTGTGGAGAACAAAATTTTGAGAGAGGCCCAGTATCAAGGATCCTCCCAAGATGTAAGCAAGAACACCCGAGTTGAATGGGGAAAGTGTCCAAAAACTAATGTGGTGAGTGCAGTTCAATAGTCAGTCTCACCAGCCACTTCTTCACAACCCTTCATAATACAAGCAGATGCACCCGCCCAAAAGGCCCCTCACCCAAAAAGATAGTTTTTTGATTCGGGAATGCTCATAACGGCCACATATGAGAACTTAAAGAAGCAGGGGTTGCTAGGGACAGTGGCTCCAAGAGTGATTAGCAGCCCTCCACCAGCTTGGTATAGGATCATGAATATTGTGCTTACCACACCCAAAAGAGGTACAACATTGAAAGATGTTTTGGCTTTACAAAATGCAATTTAGGACTTGGTAGACAATGGGACCATTGAAGTTAAGATCAAGAAATCTCCCAATGTCAACACCAATCCACTCCCTGATCATGTGAACAATCTAGAGGAAGAAGACACAGAGAATGACCCTACTCAACTATTGTACCTAGGAGAGTCATGAGTCAAAGAGCTGGAGTCATAAGGACCCCCAAAAGAAGAGGATCATCAGAGGAATAGTCAGAAGATCGGATGCCCCCCGTTCATCCTTCGTCATTCGAAGAATCCACCGCACCATATTATCAACCTCCACCATATTCTCAGCCTCCGCATGATCATCAGCTTTCCCCCCCACTATCAAAGTGAAGAAACCTCCTCATCCTATCACCCCAATCTTCATCTCCTACTTCCCACATTACATCATCTTCATACCATCCCGCTTCTTATCCCTCATCTCCCTCATACCAATCCCATTCTCAAGGTTTGGTGTGTAACCCAAAGGAAAGATGGATGGATGGATACGAATGGAAGGATATGCTACCAGATTCCCCTAAGATGACCTCATCAATAGGACTGGTGAATGCTCTAGGAGAAAAATAGGAAAGTGATCCTACTTCTTTAATTCAGCCTGCTGTAACTTCAGAAGACAATCCAAAAGGAAGTGAAGAGATTACAGCTGATCTTCTCAGAGTGGTAACCACAGTGGCCATAGGGGAGCAGCTTAAGGAATACACTTCCTTAATCCATATAGGAAGTGACATTGAGGATGATGAGTCGGGACTAGTCCAACTTTGAGCCAGTAATGATAGGACCAACCCTTTGGAGATCTTTTGGTCTGTACGTTATGAATACTATGAGCATTTGGAAGCTGGAGAATTCGTTGGTCTTGAGGAATCTAAGGAAGAATCAAGTGGGAGTGAAATCAGTGAAGAAGAGGATGATGACGATGACGATGAGGACAAGGATGAGAATGATGGAGATGACTCTAAGTCTCAGGAAGATGATGAGTATCTAGACTGGGATCACTACCTATCTCCTGGATATATTAATTATGATGATGAGTCAGAATATTACTCACTAGAACATCTAACATGTTTCTCAATCTATGCTATTGGTGGTGATAATCTAATAGCTGACCCGACAGGTGGCATTTACCCTTCCCTCTATATGGGAGGAGATGATTCTATGTCAGATTTAGAAAGTGATGAAGGATCTAGAGAGCCAATGCAAGTTTATCTGGATGAACCCGAATCTATATTAGAGATGGAGAAAAAGCTTTGTGAAGTGTACTCCAACACATTGAGAATGCAGGAAAGGGTGGAAGAAATTGACAACATGCTAGGTGAAGTAACTGTCAGTGATCGTTACTACCGAAAGCAGTTGGATGATCTGGAGGAAATAGGGCCAGATGACACTTTTACAAAGGTGGTAGACGCTGCATTCCAATAGCTTTCCAATGCAATCAAAAAGCTATGAGCTCGAGCTATGGATATTTGTGGAGGTCCTCAACTTCCCACCGTAAGCAGGGAAGGAGAATCAGAATAAGAAAATGATTCTATGGTGGGGATAATCATCCTAACCAATAGTGATGATGAAGGTAGTTATCTGACAGAGATTATTGTGAAAAAACCAATCAACATGATGAAAACTAGAAGTGGGAAAGACTACAAGGGCAAGGCTCTAGCAGTAGAACAACCAAGGGCTAATGAGGCTGGAACTAGTAGCATAAAGAAAGAGCCAGAAAACCCAGTCTTGGCTCAACTCAAGAAATCCCAGGCAAATATCTCCATTTGGGGATTATTGATGGCATCCCCTTTGCACTGTGAAGTAGTCTTGAGGTCTCTCGCTAATGTGCAAGTACAGATCGAGATAAATCTAACACACCTCACACATATAGTAGGAGCAACATATGCAGTGCAGTCCATGATGTTCTCAGATTCCAAGCTTCTTAAGGAAACCCCACACAATCGGGCTCTCCATATTACAGTTGAATGCCTTGATAAAGCGGTTCCCCAAGTTTTTATTGACAAAGGGTCCACTTTGAATGTGCTACCATTAAGATCAGCAAAGAGTATCGGCATTAACTTGGAAGAAATGAGGCCAACCACCCAAACCATAAGGGCATACAATAATACCAGGAGTAAGATCCTTGGCACATTACCCTTGTTGAAAGATTGGCCCGGTGAAGTTTGATGTTGATTTCCAAGTCATTGATATACTAGTAGCTTTTAATATGCTTTTGGGAAGGCCTTGGTTAAATCTTGTGACGGCGGTGTCCTCTAGTCTCCATTAAAAAATGTAGTTCATTCATGAGGGGAAGGTGGTCTTAGTGGCCAGAGATCTTGAAGTGGTCAACAATATGGCCAACATTGAAAATGGGGAAGAACAAGACCAGGAGGTGTAACTAAGTGGTTTTGAATTAGACACCACTTGTGCAGCCATTGCCAAAGAAGCTCTAAAGGAGAAAATCCCAGCTAACTATGAAGCCATTTGGAGTCTACCAGTGAATCAGATGATGAAGAATATGCAGTACTTTTCTGGCATGGGGCTAGGGAAATATCATCAAGGAGTTCCAAAGCAGCCTAGTTTGGCAGTGAATAAAGGGAAGAATGGTCTTGGGTACACTCCTCCAACCACCAAAGGATAGAAAGTGCTAAGGATGACTAGAAAGATCTCTATCTCTTACTACCCTACTCTCAATGGGTATTTTATAAAAGAAGGATATGATTTCCCCTTTTGTGAAAATGTGGAGCCATTGTTTGATAAAACCGCAGCAAAGATACAACCAGGATTTAAAGTGTTATTCCAAGTCAAGTTCAACTGGGTGACTCATGAAGTTGAACAACAAAAAATGCTAGTCAAGAAAAGTGATCAAGATAGCTGCATTACTGGGATAGCGAAAGTTGCAATGATTGAAGATGGGTTCACCTCTGGTAACCCCACAACACTGATCCAATCTAAAGAATTACCAAATCCTCGAGTCCTCCTGAAAAAGGGAGTGGGAAAAGAAGATAAGACTCACCTGGAGTCTACCACTTTCCCTTGATATGAAAGGCTTCATTTGCTCCCTCCTACAAGAGCCAAGAGCCTAAGAGTTGCATGAGCTCAAACCCCATCCTTTTGGAGGAAGAAGCAAGCATACAAAACAGAGGAGAGCATAGAGGATGATGGTTTGTATGTACTATGCCCAAACTAATTGCAACAGGAAGGCTCATGAAGGTGATCAAAGATGTGACTGAGGCATTGGAATGGTATCCCTCAATAGGCTCGAAAAGATGGACTTTATAGAAAAAGGGTTGAGCAGTCTCCACCGATCTTCACCTTTAGAAAGTTCAGCTTCTAAGAGCATGAGATTGATCAGTTGGTATTTTTGAAGAAGTGGGCACCTACCTAGGGAAACTACTACGCCACTAAAGAAATAGTAGCAACTTTCTTAAAAGGAGAAGAAGGCTCTTTGCCACACCTCCTCATCCATCAAGCCACTGAACCACTTATGAACTGGACAAGCATTGGAGAAAACTTCAAGTTTGCTTATGCTTTTGAGTCAATCAACCTGAATACCCCTGGTGAAAGCATCAAGCCAATTATCAAGTCTGTAGTCAAATCTATTGTTTACGATTTCGTGTCAACCTCCCCTCTTAAGAAGAGTCCAGAGTCCTTGTATGTCAAGTCTGTTACTTCTTCTTTCATGAATGAAATTTTTGATTTCGAGTATAACTTGCCTCCTTTTTCCAATGATGATCTTAATAAATATCAAGAATTAATAAAATAATACAAACCAAAGAAAGCCCAACCCATCCATGAGGATACTTGAGTTATTAATTTAGGAACCAACCAATGCCTTCGAGAGGTAAAAATTGGCACTTCCCTTGATGATGAAGAAGCAGAGTGGACGATTAATCTTCTGAATGAATTCTCCGAGGTCTTTGTTTGGTCTTACTAGGATATGCTTGGTATCAAACCCAACATCGTGCAGCATTGATTGCCGACATACCCTAGGCTAAAGCTGGTAAAATACAAGCTCCGAAGAATACGGTCAAAATGGAGTGAAAAGATCAGAGAAGAAGTTGTGAAGCAATGGAATGCGGGGTTCCTACAGGTGGTGAAGTACCCCCATTAGTTGGCCAATATTGTACCAGTACCAAAGAAAGATGGCAAAGTACGGATGTTCGTGGACTTCCAAGATCTTAACAAATTGAGCCCTAAAGATGACTTCCCAATACCCCACATTGACGTATTGGTAGATAATACAGTGAGGCATGCTTTGTTATCATTCATGGATGGATTCTCAGGATACAACCAAATAAGCATGCACCCAGAGGATCGTGAGAAAACAACCTTCACCACTCTATGGGGAACCAATTGTTACAAGGTGATGCATTTTGGACTGAAGAATGCAGTGGCAACTTATCAAACAGCAGCCATGGCCATACTGCATGACATAATGAACAAAGATGTGGAAGTCTATGTGGACAACATGATAGTAAAGTCAAAAGATTGGTAGGGGCATATCTCGCACTAAGGTGATTCTTTAAAAGAATCAAGAAGTATCAGTTGAAGTTGAACCCTCAGAAGTGTGTGTTCGGGGCAACCGTAGGAAATTCATTGGGCTTCTTGGTAAGTGAAAGAGGCATTGAAGTCGACCCTATCAAGATCAAGGCAATTCAAAAAATGCTGATGCCTCAGACTGAGAAGCAAATACGAGGATTTCTGGGTCACATCCAATATATTAGCAGATTCATAGCTCAGTTGACTACAATCTGTGAACCAATTTTTAAGCTATTAAAGAAGGATCAGCCAATAGAATAAAATGAACAATGCTAACAAGCTTTTGACAAGATCAAGGGATACCTCATGAACCCACCAGTGTTAACACCGCCGGTGGAAAGAGAACCACTTCTGTTATATATCTCCACGGGAGAATACTCTATGGGCTCTTTGTTAGCATAGAAGGATATAGAAAAGTGGGCAGAGCATGCCATATATTACCTCAGCAAGAAGTTTCTGGAATATAAGACCTAGTACACATCTTTGGAAAGAACTTGTGCTGTGTTGATTTGGGCAACTAAAAGGTTGCGACACTATATGTTTTCCTATCCGGTGCACTTGATCTCAAGGATGCATCCCATTAAATATCTATTAAAGAAACCAGCCTTAACAGGATGGATGGCCCATTGGTTACTTTTACTATCAGAGTTTGACATCACCTATGTTACTCAGAAATCTATCAAGGGCCAGGCCATAGCTGATCATTTGGCTGCTCACCCCACAGAATATGGAAGATCCTTGGATGATGCCTTTCTCGATGAAGGAATCGCACAGTAGAGGAAGAAGATACAATTAATAAATGGTAGTAATTCTTTGATGGAGCAGCCAATCAGAAGGGATGTGGCATAAGAATATTGCCTATCACTCCTGATGGCCTTTATTTACCTTCATCATTTCGCCTCGATTTCCCCTGTACCAACAATATTGTCGAATATGAAGCTTGTGCTTTGGAGCTCAAAACTGCTTTAACTATTGGGGTGAAAAGGATCAACGTTTATGGTGATTCATCCATTGTCATCTGTCAAACACAAGGAAAGTGGAAAACTAGAGATGAGAAGCTAAAGCCATATCAAGAACATCTGGAAGAGGTGATTGAACACTTTGAGAAGATTTCGTTTGAATACTTCCAAAGGAATAACAATAGGTTTGCTGATGCCCTTCCAACCTTGGCTTCTATGGTAGAGTGTAACCCTATGGCTAGAGTCCGACCATTCTTGGTAGAACAAAGAAGTAGGCCCATTTATCAGAATTCTATGAAAACTCTCACTGTGGATGGTCGGTCTTGGTTCGCTCACATAGTGGATTTCGTTAGGGAAAGGAAGTACCCAATTGAAGCAACTGACAAAGAAAAGAAGCTTCTGAGAAGATATGCCACCCAGTTTATTTTTTAAGAGGATCTGTTTTACAAGAGATCCTATGACAGAATATAGTTATTGTGTGTGAATGAAGAACAAGCTACAACCATCATGGAGGAAATTCATCAAGGTCTTTGGGGACCCCACATGAATGCCAAGATGTTATCTAAGATGATCCTCAGGCTGGATTATCACTAGAACAAAATGGAAGCAGATTGCGTGGACTTTGTCTAAAAATGCCACAAGTGTCAGATATTTGCTAACATCATACATATCCCACCAACCGAACAGCATTCGCTCAATTCACCTTGGCCATTCTCCACTTAGGGCATTGATATCATTGGAAAAATCAACCCCAAGGCATCCAATGGTCACAAGTTTATCTTGGTAGCCATTGATTATTTCACCAAGTGGGTAGAAGCTCAGTCCTAAGCGGTCCTCATATCTGCTAAGGTAACCAAATTCATCCAAGAAAATATCATTTCTCGATATGGAGTACCTCAAGAATTGATATCAGATCAGGGATCCCATTTCTGGGGCAAGATCGATAAAATCTGCACAAAGTTTAGCATCAGAAGGCATCAATCTACCACTTACAGGCCACAGACCAATGGGGCAGTAGAGGCAGCCAAGAAGAACATCAAAGTCATCCTACAGAAAATAACAGAAACACATAAGGATTGGGCTGATTAGTTACCCCTTGCCTTATGGGCATACCGGACTTCTATACAATCCTAGATGGGGACAACCCCATTCTCTTTGGTATAAGGGGTAGAGACAGTTTTACCCATAGAAATCTTGGTACCATCCCTAAAGGTGCTCCTTGATAGTCAACTACCTGAAGGAGAGTGGGTGAAGGCCATACATGATGAGCTTAACTTTCTTAACGAAAGGTGTATGAAAGCCATGGATAATTTGAAGAAATATCAATTGAGAATGGCCCTAGGCTTCAATAAGAATGTGAAGCCTCGTCACATAAAAGAAGGTAAACTTGTTCTTCAAGAACAAAGAGCCCCGATTCATGACCCAAGAGGGAAATTTAGGCCCAACTGGAATGGCCCATTTACTTTCAAAGAGATCTATTAGGCAAAGCTGTGAAACTCATAGACCACAATGGTGAAGAAATACCCAGATTGGTCAACATGGATCAACTCAAGAAATATTATGTCTGAAAGGGTGAATAGCCTGAACTATGTTAGAGTTGATTCCTTTCGAGGGATACATAGGTAGCTTGACATGGGCAAGTGCGTCTAATGGCAATAAATCAGTTCCTTGATTAATAATCAAAATCTTAAAAGATCATCATAGTTTATGTCCCCCCAAGAATTGCCATTTGGCATGAAAGACCATTAGGTATCTGTCATACACCCATTGGTCCGTCACTTCTTATCCAGGATTCTATCCCCCAAGAATTTTCATTTGGCATGTAAGGCCATTAGGTGTCTATCATTCACCTATGGTCCATCCATTCTTATCCAGGATTCTATCCCCTAAAAGAAAATCGCCACCCTGCACCAGTTCATCAAGGCGAGTTTATTTTCCACCTTTGGCAGTCAGAGTAAAAAAAAAGAAGAGCTTGATGCAATAGCGGTAAAGGCTTTTTTGAATCATTAGCTAATGAGTAATGCTTTGATAAATCATTATATCTCATTGTTTGTGTTGGTTTCAGGAAAATTCATGGGCTCGTTGGATAAGACGTTGAGGAAATGGACCTTAGACATAAATATAAGGGCACCAAGATTGGTGGAATCCATGAATGTGTCATTTCTTGGCCGGGCTAGATGTGTGAAGCTACATCACCAATTACTTCGACAGGTGCCTCAATACTGGGATGCCAACCTGCATGTATTTCGGTTTGGATTAGTGGAGATTTGCCCAACTCTTGAAGAATTTCAGGTTTATATGCTATCTCCACCCAAAGGTAGTTTGTTCCAACCCTCTTTGAAGGAAGATTTCTCAGAGGAAATTCAGGATTTCTCCAGATGGAAAGAAGAAGAAGTAAAGCAGTTTGTCAGGTATGGGAAGATTGACATTCTGAAGGTGGCTTAGATCTTCATCCAATATCTCCCAATGGGAGGAATCCATCAGCAGAGATCCCTGGATGCTTATTTACTTTGTATGATAGCTCATTATGTTCTTCGCACTCCTAGGCATGGTGCACCATCTGTTCCGATTGACGTAGTAAAACAGTTGAAGAAGGGAGGTGACATCGTCCCTACGGTTCTTGCAGAAACCTTCAAGGGATTTGATGACATGAGCTATGGCCATAGATGCAGACTAGATCATTATCAGGGGAGTCTTGCTATTGTTTAGATTTGGCTCCTCAAGAAACTAAAGCTCACCACACCATTAAGGGGAAGCCCACTCAGAGTTTTTTGTTACCAGGATAAGAGAGATGTTCTAGAATTTGACCTTGTCACCGATTGGGAAATGTACCTGCAGGAAAGGACTATGTAGGATATCGCATTGAGGTGCCCAAGGAAGCCACAACTATGTCAGATTGATAAAGACTCCAAGCCACAACTATGTCAGATTGATGGGATTGACTCACACGTCCTTTTATTTGCCTATGTAAATCAGGCGACAATATGGGCTTAAGGAGACAGACCCAAAAGAGTTAGTAAACTTTAACCCACCTCAAGAATTGTCTGGGTTAGGTCCTGAATCAATGCACCCTGCCGAGCAATCTCCCGATCCTTGGTAACTATCACCTCATATAGGCCATAGTGCATCCTCCTAATCTCAGCATAGACCTCTGGGGACACTTGAGAAAGAGCATATCAGCCAGAAGAAATCAAGAGTTAATTGAAAAATGATCAGATACTCACATAATCATAAGGAATAGGTAGCCCAAGGGAAGCGTCTATATCTATGTTCTGCTCCAGAAAATGAGGGAGACTGGGGTTGGCTGAGTTGGGATAGGTCTAAGCAGGGAAGCCACGAAAGGGGATGTTAGTAACCTTGAGAGACCCACTGGCACTGGTAAAGGGCCCTGCTTGTGAAGGATCGGTAGCACTGGCATGCGACTTAACAACAAAAGGATCTACACGTCTCACTCTCCTTTGGAAGAATGTTAGTTAATACGAAAACAAGGAAGAATTTGTAAGAAATACTCAATAAAGGGCAACATACCACTAGACCATCGAGACCGAGAGGGGTGCACACTGTCTCCTTCAGGATGGCTCTGTAGTCCCCATCTGAATCGAGAAAGGAGTCCTCCCATACTCTATTAGCCAAGTGCTTCATCTCATCTACAGGAACATTCTCTGGACAATGCATAGTGGGTGGAGGAAGACCTGGAGAAGGGCTCAATATCTGACCACTGGGGGACTACTCTCTCTCCTAAGTACCAGGCGTGGCCCCACATGTACTGAAAAAGGACTCTGTCCTCAGATAATTGATGAGCAAAGGTGACTCTCTTAGAATCCAGAAATACGAGGTCATGGACTGGTCTCCAAGTAACCTAAAAAACCAAAGAAAGGTAAGTATAGCATCAGGCAAATAAAATTTCAGTGTCAGACATGGCATACCTTAGTAAGATCATTCAAAAGTGAAGGAGCAGTGGTCCCCGGAGGATGGTGACGAGCCCTAACCACCTGGTTGTCCTCCCACCTCGTGGCTAGAGGGAAAAAGAATGTCTAAGGATCACTCAGTCTGGGGGCTATAGTCCGTAAGTGCTCAAAGCACTAGTGCTATTTCAAGAGCTTAAAGTAAGAAAGCACAGACTAAATGAATGAAAGGAAATGGGTACAAGAAGAAAAGTTACCTGAATAACAAAGCTTGCCCCTATGAGGCCCCTATCTCTGTAGGACAGCAGATCTAGGGACCACAAGAGGTATGCATAGTGTTTGAGATTTTAAAATGTAACCGCAAGTGTATGGATCAATGTAGCTACGGGCTGAACATAGGGAGAGCAGCCACTTTATTTTCTTGCTTCTTTTAATAATGCAAAAGTGAACCGATTAATGATTGTGATCTAATTCTAATTACCGTCCTGAATATATGTATCTAAGATAACGTCCTAACCATTCATCATCTAAGAATTTAAATACGCAAGCCATGCAATTAAAAAGCAATGAAGGAAAAAAATGCTGAAATAAAAATAAAGCAAAAGAAAGGGGATAAAGCTAGAGAGAGACTCACAAGTAGGTTTCTCTACTTAGCCCGAGGGATGCATCATAATATGAGCTTCCCTCCTTGACTAGAGAGTCACTCTTATGAGGGTTACTCTACTTGGCTTTAGGAAAAGGGATACAAATAAAATAAAAACAATAAAATGATGGTTCTATGGCTAGGAGGGGCAAAGCCAACATATACACTAACCATGAACCTTGGGGGAAAGGGATTGCAATAATGTAATGACTAAAATTAAAATCCTAAATTAAGAAAGAAAGGGTAGTCAGAAGAGGGAATGAGAGGGAGGAGAGAAGACTACTGAAGGAGCCTACTTACTTGAACTTCAACCCTTGAACTGAAAACTTGATCGATTTGAGATACTACCAGTACTAAAAACCAGATCTAGAAATTCCATCCATGCCCTTGTCTTTTCTTTTTTTTTTTTTTTTTTCTTCTTTCCTATTTTTTCTCTCTCTTCTTCATACTTGCATACAACCATCTTGGCCGACATCCTTTAAGTGATGAGTAGAAGAGAGATAATCTTCTAGAAAAAACCTCAACAAAATAGCAGCTAAGAGGTTCAAACTTGAGACCTCCTAATAAGCAAGGAATTTTGCACACCACAACTCACCAACTATGCTAGGTAGTTGTTGTTACCAAAAACAAATCTTCAATCACTTAAGGATGTGGCCCATCGATCTTTGTTGGCATTTAGAATATTCCTTATACCCTTGGGACAACTGCAGATGGGCTGGTTCTGCATCTCGGTTCAGTTATGATCCATTATTCTTTTTCTGACCTGAAAAGAATAATCACTTGTACGGTTGACCAAACGAATGTCTACTTGCAATTGAACACATCCATCTTGCTTAGAATTTCATCCTCTTCACAATCATAAAAAGAAATAGGATCTCTTTACATGTAAAATTGGAGATATAGCACCCGATAGTCCTTAAGGCCTTGAAATTATAAAACTTGCAAAAAGAGAGTAAAACCCAAGGTAGATCCATTCTGAATATGTAAAATGCATGTTTTACTACACTAGATTTTACAAATAAATGTGCTCATCAGAATTCCCCCACACTTAGACTTTGCTAGTCCTCGAGCAAAACAGAAAGAAAAAGAATAAAAACAAAAAACCTAACTCACTTTCACAGGAATCACAGTTGCACTTAGCATGTGCAACAAGCCTTTAAACCCCTAGGTCACCCCTAGTGGATGAGTTGTGTCTCGTGGGTGTTTGCAGTGAATATACATCCAAAATTCAGAATAAACAAATCCCAACCTTGGCTAAAGGTAAGTGCCATACCGATCTGGAGCAAAGATAATTCCTCTTACAAGGGACCCCTACATTTGAACTTTTATTATCCTTTATCAATTCCAGGCACTAGCATATTTCTTAATTTGGTAATCACTTTGTCTCTTCCAGAACATCCTTATCTTAAGGCAAAACTACTTGTGAAGAAATAGGGAACCAATGACTAAGGCGTTGGAGTGTTTTTTACCAAACATGTTACCTCACATTAATGACATTTGCACATTTTTTTTCTCCTTTTTTAGCTTAATAAAATCTATTCTACTCCACTACTTTTGGCCTAAATGACATGGTGGAGCAAACACCAGGCACCCAACTTACTATTTAGCTTCGTTTTTTTTGTATATGCCCACAAAGATAGTGATGCTAGAGTTCTTTCAGAAGTTTCCTCCCTAGGAATTTTGATCAAGACACCACGCTTCCTGAGGCTCAATGCCCTATCTAGTTCCATGGGAATCAACTCTTATTCTTCTTTATATCGTATTTCACACTTCATTTAAAATTATGCATTTGTCAACTCATGCCAAATTAAAAAGAATGTCTCAACTCCAAATCAAAAGTACAAGGAACCCACAGACTTACATCTGGTCCAACACTATAAAACAAGGGTCTTATTTTCCAAAAGAAAGTCCCATCTCAAGACACAGGCTTGTTTTTTTCTTCTCAACAGGGTTTTTATACGTTCAAAATGGGCACCTTAATCAAAAATTTTATTTTCATACATCAAGCAACCGAATGGTATGATCATTAGCTAAAAGCCAAAGTAGGACTTCATCTTTAACAAGCTAAAAAATAAAAAGTAAAACAAGCAAAACAAAGTGGAAAAAGCAAAAACTGGTTTCACTCCCCCACACTTAAGTCATGCAAAGTCCTCAATGCATGAAAAAAATTAAAAGCGAAGACAATACAAGAGGGTCATACCTGATTAAAAGTTAGTCATTAGTGTAAAGAGGTTCATGGAGATCCATGACCTCTTCACTACCAGTAGTAGGAAACTCGAGGAATGATTTCAAACGCTAACCAGTAACCTTCAAAATTACCCTTGTTCCTTGATTCAGAATCTCCACAGCCCCATGGGGATATACATTATAGATAATAAATGGTCCATCCCATCGGGATCTAAGCTTACCAAGGAAAAGATGAAATTAAGAGTTCTACAATAAGACCTTATCACCAATTGTAAAAGATTTACGCAGAATGTACTTATCATGGAAAGTTTTGGTCTTTTTCTTGTAAATCCTAGAACTTTTATAGGCATCATTCCCAAGTTCCTTCAACTCAGATAGTTGGACCCTACGATGAATTTCTGCATTAGACAAATCAAAGTTGAGCTTCTTGATGGCCCAAAAGGCCTTATGCTCCAACTCAACTGGTAAGTGACAACCTTTCCCATACACCAAATGGTGGGGAGACTGGCCAAGGTCGTTCTTGAATGCAGTCTGATGGGCCCACAAGGCATCAATGAGCCTAAGGGATCAATCCTTACGGTTAGGATAATAGTTTTCTCCAAGATTTGTTTGGTCTGCCTATTAGACACTTCCACTTGGCCACTAGTTTAGGGGTGATAAGGGGTAGATAACTTATGGGTGATCTCATACTTTTTCATTAAGGCCTCAAAAGGTCGATTATAAAAATGATTACCCCTATCACTAATTATTAAATGTGGTGCACCAAAGCGGAAAAAATTATTCTCTTTGAGAAACTAGACCACCACTTTGTGGTCATTAGATTTACAAGGTATGGCCTCTATCCATTCAAAAATGTAATCAACAGCCAAAAGTATGTACAAATCCTAAAAGGAATTAGGGAATGGTCCCATGAAATCGATGCCTCATACATCAAAGATCTCAACTATCAAAATAGGGTTGAGGGGCATCATGTTCCTCTTATTGATACGGCCAAAAGGTTGGCAAGCGGGACAAGCCTTACGAAAATCAAAAGCATCTCTAAAAAGAGTGGGCCAATAAAATCTGTATTATAGAACCTTTGCGGCAATCTTCTTAGGTCAAAAGTGTCCACCACATGCATAATCATGGCAAAAAGAGAGAATAAAATGTTTCTCATGATCAGGTACACATTGTTGGATAATCTGATCCATACATATCTTAAACAAATAAGGATCATCCTAGAAAAAGTGCATAACTTTGGAATGAAACCTATACTTATCTTGGGTGGACTAGTGATCTGGAGTCACACCTAACACTAAGAAGTTGACAATGTCAGCAAACCATGGTTCACTAGACATTGTAAATAACTATTCATCTGGAAGGTTCTTGTTGACTAGAGAATCGATAGTCAAGGAATTGGGAAGCGGGGATAAATGGTCTGCAACTAGATTTACAACTCCTTTCTTATCCTTAATTTCTAAATCAAACTCTTGCAAAAGAAAACCCACCTAATGAGATGGGCTTTGGCATCCTTCTTCTGAACTAGGTATCTAAGAGCAGAATGATCAGTATACACCACCACATGTGAACCAACTAAGTAAGACAAAAACTTTTCTAATGCAAACACAATAGCTAAAAATTATTTTTCAGTGGTTGTATAATTAAGTTGTGCATCATTTAAGGTCCTACTAGCATAGTAAATGACAGTGGACAACTTATTAATCCTTTGACCCAAAATAGCTCATATGGCAAAATCTGAAGCATCAGACATTAGTTCAAAAGATTCAGTCTAAACAGGTGGTTGAACAATGGGTGCATTGGTCAACTCCTTCTTAAGTTGTTTGAAGGATTCTAGGCACTCTTTATAAAACTCAAAAGTTTGATCTTTAGTAAGTAATGAAGTGAGAGGTCGGGTTAACTGACTAAAGTTCTTAATAAACCTTCTGTAGAAGCCCGCATGCCCTAGAAAAGATCGGACGTCCTTAATAGATTGAGGAGGTGGTAAATTATCAATTAAATCCACTTTGGCTCTGTCTACCTTAATTCCCTCCTTGGATATTACATGGCCTAAAACAATACCAGATTTAACCATAAAATGGCATTTCTCGCAATTCAAAACCAAATTCTTAGATATGCATCATTTCAAAACTAGGGAAAGATGATGAAGACATTCAGAATAGGAATTCCCATAAATTGAAAATTCATCCATAAATACTTCTAAGAATTTTTTGACCATGTCAAAAAAGATGCTCATCATGCATCTATGGAACGTAACAGGGGCATTGCAAAGCCCAAAGGGTATACGCTTGTAAGAAAATGTTCCATATGGGCATGCAAAAGTGGTCTTATGTTGGTCCTCTAAAGCAATTGGGATCTAATTATAGTCAGAATATCCATCAAGAAAACAATAGTATTCATGTCCAGCTAACCTCTCTAACATCTGGTTAATGAATGGCAATGAGAAGTGGTCCTTCCAGGTTGCCACATTAAGTTTCCTGTAGTCTATGCACACTCTCCACCTTGATTGGACACGGGTTGGAATTAGTTCATTATTGGTATTGGGAACTACAGTCACCCCAGACTTCTTAAGCACTACTTGAACTGGGCTTACCCATTGGCTGTCAGAAATAGGATAAATTATTCCATGATCCAAGCACTTTCGGATCTCTTTCTTAATGGCTTCCATCATCACTGGGTTAGCTCTTCTTTGGGGTTCAATGGATGGTTTGGAATCCTCCATAAGATGTATATGATGTTGCACAATAGAAGGGCTTATACCCTTGATCTCAGCCATGGTCCAACCTAGGGCTTCCTTATTATCTTTTAACACTTTAAGTAACTCCTCTTCCTGGCTAGAAGTCAAATTTGAAGAAATTATTACAGGAAGAGTCTGGTTAGGCCCTAGGAAAGCATACCTCAAATTAGATGGAAACTCCTTAAGATCTAGTTTAGGGGGCTCAACTATGGAAGGTTTGGGAATGGAATTGGATAGGGGTCCTAAGGGCTCCACAGGTGTGTGAAGACTCAAGACTTCAGAAAAGAAATTTTCACTATCATCATCCATATACTCATGAAATTTTGAATCAAAATCAATATCAAAGTTGGAAATTAAATTATCAGAAAAATCCAGAAAATCTGTAAGCATATTGATCTCTTCTTCCATGTGTGGTTGCTTGCCTATCCTAAGCATGTTAAACTCAACAGTTTGGTTTCCAAAAGATAACCTTAGGAAACCATTCCGCCAGTTGATTAATGCATTACTGATAGCCAAGAATGATCTTCCTAGAATTATTGGGATCTCATCTTTGGTTGAGAAGGGCTTGGTATCTAACACAATGAAATCAATAAGGAAAATAAATTCCCCCACCTTTAGTAAGACATCCTCAACCATCCCTTTAGGAATCTTAATAGACCTATATGCCAACTGAAGAGTAGTTTTTGTGGCTTTCAATTCTCCCAATCCTAGTTGCTTGTACACATGGTAAGGTAAAAGATTCACATTTGCGCTAAGGTCAAGTAAGGCATGCTCAATGTGGGTGTTGCCTATGACACAAGATATCGTAGGGCTCCCTGGATCCTTATACTTGGCTACTATAGGCTGAGTAATTATGGAACTAATGTTACCTGCCAAGACGCTTTTTTGGGCACACTAGTGATACGTTTGTGAGTACACAATCTTTCAGTACCTTTGCATAGGTGGGGATCTGGGATATGGCATCCAAAAGAGGGATGTTCACTTCTACCTTTTTGAAGACTTCTAAAATTTTATCCATGGAAGCAATCTTCTTTTTGTTTACCAAGCGATTAGGAAATGGGATAGGAGGAACATAAGGACTGTTAGGGATTTATCCTTTTTTAGAAGAATCATTTTTGGTTTTCTCAACCAAATCATCTTTAATTTCAAAAGAATCTTTAGGTTCACCAAACAAACCTGGAACAAGAGACACACTTGTGTCCTCAGCTGAAGGAGAGTTAATAAGAGTAATTGATGGGGAAGATTTGGGAATGCTCTGTTTGTACTCTCTACCACTCCAAAGGGCATAAACAACATTACATTGGTTAGAGGGCCCTTGTTGGATCTGACCTTGTACTATATTCAGTGGTGCATTAGGTGATGCTTGTGAACTAACAGGCTGATGATGCCTAGGGTTAGGCTCTAGTTGACTGGGTAAAGTTCCTTTCTCCCTCTCACACATAATTGAGTTAACTTGGGTGAGTTCTCTCGTAAAATTTTGATGGCTTGTCATAAGGAGGGCCATATTTTTTTTTCAAGTCACTTATTCTACTTGCCTCTCCCGTGCTGGTATACCCAGGGGGTTGCTGATAAGATGATAGGAGAGAGGCCCTAGGAAAACTAGCTTGAGGTCCTACATTTAACCTAGGAAAAGTATTTTGGGAAAAATATTGTTGTGCAAAGAGAGGCCTTTGGGGTCCAGGTTGATCTTGATTATGAAAATTGGAAGGCCCTGCTTAGTTGCCCTAATTCTAAGAGAAATTTGGGTGATTTTTCCATCCTCGATTGTAGGTATTACTATATGGATTATTCTAGTATAAGGCATTAACACTATCATTAGAAGTGCCCCCAGAGGTGTTGGGGCATTCTTTTATGACATGTTCAGGGGACTAGCACCAAGCACAAATCTTAATCAAATTGACTGATGATGGCTCTTTAGGAACAATAGCCTCAACCCTCTTGATTAGGCTATTCAAATGGGCTTCCTTGGCTACTATCCCATCCACAAAATATCTTTTTCCTCCCATGGTTCTTTCACTCTCTTGGGTTGATTCCCACTCACGGGTTTTGTTAACTAAATCAAGTAACAATTTCCATGCCTTTCCTTCATTTGTAAAGGATATAAATCCCTCAGGGCATATAGACTATCATTTGTTTAGTTAGGTAATCAATATCCTCATAAATTATTTGACATAAATGCCATAAGTCTAGGCCATGGTGAGGGCATTCTTGGAGTAGATCCTTGAATCTCTCCATAAGTTCGGAAAAGGACTCACTAGGATTTTGCCTAAATTGAAGGATATCACGTCTAAGCTTATTGGTCTTGTGAGTTGAGAAAAACTTCTTAAGGAAGACAACTGTGAACTGTTCCCATGAGATTATGGAATTTATGGGCAACCCATACATCCACTTCTTAGCTTGGTCTTTTAATTCAAAAGTGATAAACCTAAGCTTAACAGCATCATCAGAAAGCTGTTGGATCTTAATTAGAACGCATACCTCTTCAAATTCCCTTAGAAATAGGTATGCATCCTCAGAGGTCAACCCATGGAAGTGGGGCAACATAGTGATGTATTGAGATTTAAGTTCAAAATTATTGCCTTCAGCTTGTGGTAGAACTATACAGGAAGGTTGGGCTGTTACAGCAAGGTAGAACCTATCTTTCAGAGATTTAGGTGAAGGGTTTTGATGTTGGTCTCCCATATTGAAAGGTTTTAAAGAGAGCAAACGTATATGGTCACTACTTGTTGGATCTCTTTTTTCTAACTGATTCTAGTATTACTTACCCACCTAACACTTATGCAATAGAAAACTACCCACAACTAGAGTAAGATAAGGACAAAAGAATGGATAGCAAAACTTTTTTTTATGATTTTTTTATTTTTTTTTTTGCTTTTTGGGAGCTTACCGACACAGATCCGGGGTTGCTCAGGTCAATTCCTGAGGTACTGCTATAGGGCGAAACTTGTCTTTATCATACTGTGAGGCATGGCGACCTCCATCGATATAACTATTATTGCAAGTTATTCTTCTCAGGAATTCAATAAAAGAAAAGGAAAAACAAAACAAAGCAAACAAAGAACTCTGATTTACCAAAATAAAGCAAAAAATAACATAGAACTGTCTCCCCGACAACGGCGCCAAAAACTTGTTTCAGATTTTTAAATGTAACCGCAAGCGTACGGATCAGTGTAGCTATAGGTCGAACACAGGGAGAGCAGCTACTTTATTTTTTTGCTTCTTTTAATAATGCGGAAGTGAATCGATTAATGATTGTGATCTAATTCTAATTACCGTCCTAAACATATGTATCTAAAATCACATCCTAACCATTCGTCATCTAAGAATTTAAACATGCAGGCCATCTAATTAAAAAGCAATGAAGGAAAAAAAATGCTAAAATAGAAATAAAGTAAAAGAAAGGAGATAAAGCTAGAGAGAGACTCACAAGTAGGTTTCTCTACTTAGCCCGAGGGATGCATCATAATATGAGCTTTCCTACTTGATCAGAGAGTCACTCTTACAAGGGTTACTCTACTTGGCTTTAGGGAAAGGGTGACAATTAAAATAAAAACAATAAAATGATGGTTCTATAGCTAGGAGGGGCAAAGCTAACACATACACTAGACATGAACCTTGGGGGAAAGTGATAGCAATAATGTAACAACTGAAATTAAAATCCTAAATTAAGAAAGAAAGGGTAGTCAGAAGAGGGAATGAGAGGGAGGAGAGAAGACTACTGAAGGAGCCTACTTACTTGAACTTCAACCCTTGAATTGAAAACTTGATCGATTTGAGATACTACCAATACTAAATTCAGATCTGAAATAAACCAAATCTAAAATTTCTAGTACTAGAGAAAACAAATCTAAAGAAAAAAATTGAACTTGAAAGATATGCTTCATAGCTTATTCTTGTCACCTAGAACTAAGCCTAGAACTAGAACTTGAAAAATACAACTTCAATTGCTTTAACAATAAATATAAAAGATTGAATCAAAAACAAAAGTGCTTGCATTAATTGAGCAAAAAGAACTTACAAATGTGTTTAAAGCATAAACCTAGAACTAGAGCTAGAGAAAGAGAGAACTAGAAAAAGAGATAGAGAAACTAAGAAAAAACCCTAGAAGAAGAATGAAGTGCCTCCTCCCCTTGTGTTAATTCTATTATATAGAGAATGGGTGAGGGAAGCTAACGATTTAAGCTTCTAAAAAAAAAATATTTATCTTGTTGATGAAGTGGAGGAGAGAGAAGAAAGAAAACGTGTGGAGAGAGATCTCCCAGGATTTTTCTTACCTTTTTTTTCCTTTTTTTTCTCCCTTTTTCTATTTTTCTACCTCTTCTTGAGCAAGAAACCCCCTTTGGCCAATTTTTCTTGCTTGGATTTGGACAATATTCTATTCTAATGGGAAATTCCATCCATGCCCTTGTCTTTTCTTTTCTTTTTTTCTTCTTTATTATTTTTTCTCTCTCTTCTTCAAACTTGTGTACAACCATCTTAGGTGACCTCCTTTAAGTGATAAGTAGGAGAGAGAAAATCTTCTAAAAAAAACCTCAACAAAATGGCAGCTAAGAGGTTCGAACTTGAGACCTCCTAATAAGCAAGGGATTTTGCACACCACAACTCACCAACTACGCTAGGTAGTTGTTGTTACCAAAAACAAATCTTCAATCACTTAAGGATGTAGTCTATTGATCCTTGTTGGCATTTAGAATATTCCTTATACCCTTGGGACAACTGCAGATGGGTTGGTTCTGCATCTTAATTCAATTCTGATCCATTATTCTTTTTCTGTCCTAAGAAGTATAATCACTTGTATGGTTGACCAAACGAACGTGTACTTGCAATTGAACACGTCCATCTTGCTCAGAATTTCGTACTCTTCGAAATCATAAAAATAAATAGATCTTTTTATGTGTAAAATTAGAGATATAGTGCCTGATAGTCCTTAAGGCCTTGAAATTATAAAACCTGTAAAAAGAGAGTAAAACCCAAAGTAGATCCATTCTAAATATGTGAAATGCATGTTTTACTACACTAGATTTCACACATAAATGTGCTCTTCACATAGGCAGCCCTGCCTCAGTCCCAGGACTCTACTATATGAAGATCTCTGAGGAAGTACACTAGGCGGATATCTACTCCCCCTCAGAGATCACTAAAGAGGCACTGACCCACAGCAAATCGCAAGAAGGAATGTGCCACCTGAGACATATTGCCTGGATTCTCCCCCAAGCTGACTTTCCACCATCGGGCACTAATCTCCCCTACATGGATGTATGTCTGGCTGGCTTTAATGGTGATACCGGTCAGGTCTACAAACGTCCTGACAGTTGACAATCCTACGGGTAGGGTCATGGATCTACCCCCAAATGGATTGCTTGTCAAGGCATAGAAGCACATTGGCATAATGGTGATCTCACCAACAGGAAGGTGGAAAGTGTGAGTACTCAGCCACCACCACTCCATCAGGGCCCCCACCAATGTCAGATTAAACTTCTGGGTCCCTACAAGGGCCAGCCGGCACAAATAGGTATCATCAACTATCTCCTTCACCTTGTGAGGGAGCATCCTATGCCAGGACTGAACCATGTTTGGATGGCCATAGGAGGCCAAGGTAGGTAGTTCCTTCCCCTCATGCTAATGGAAATAAATAATGAAAAAAAATAAATAAATAAAGAAAAAATAGAAAAAAGCAAAAATAATACAATAAAAAAAAAGAGAGAACAACAAAACAGGAATAAAAAATGATCAAAATAATTAATGAAATGTAAAAACTTACCCTGGAACCTGCATATGGAGTTGCAGATGTGATTCTGACTGTTGTAAAGAGTCTGCCTAGAATGCCAGTTGGCTAGGCCCTCATCCCTGTGAGAAGGACTATTGTAGCTCTCAAGATGAACTTCTCCCATAGACTTCCTCTTTCTCATTTCAGCCATATTTTTCAAAATTATAAGAAGCCCCAAAAAGTTTCCCAATTGGCTCAAAAGCCCACAAGAATATCAAATTCTCCAAATAACTCCTCCCTCAAGAGTAAGATGAAGATCTTCAAGAACTCCAAGAACAAAATGAAGAAACTTCAAGACAAGAAGGAAAACTTCAAGAAAAACCAAAGGACTACAGGAACTCACTTCACTCAGAAACATTAGAATGAAGAATGAATAAGGGAGGGGGACCAATTTATAGAAAAAATTCATTTTCCCAAAAAAAAAAATTTGAGATTCCAATTCAAAGTCCAAATTCAAGTTTCAAATCAAAATCAAGAATCAAAAGATTCCAAATCTAGCATCAAAATTCAAACCAAATTTCAAATCCAAATCAATCAAGAATCAATTGTTAATGTCTTGACAGGGTTGAAAGAGCAATGAATTTCTTTCCTATAATTGACAAGACCAGATAGCTCAGCCCTGTTCGAAAAAACCCACCTAGAAGACCATATGGTCCAGATTGGTTTGAAAGAACTAGCTTGGAGACCAAAATTCCCTGAACTGGCACATGTGAAGCCTAGCTAAGGAAAATCAAAGAATCAAGTGTTTTACTTGTTATAGGATTGGAAAAGCATCAAATTCCTCTCTTATAACCTTCGGTCCCAAATAGTCCAGATTAGGTGAAAGGGCCCAGCTTGGAGATCATATTCCCTGAACTGGCACATGTGAAGCCCAGCTAAGGAAAATCAAAGATCAAAGTGCTAACCTTTTTTACAGGATTGGAAGAGTAGCAAATTCCTTTCCACAATTGGTAGCCCTAGGTAAGTCCTCAACTTCAAAGTAGTCAGGAGATGTTATCTGTTGTTTTTTTCAAATCCATCATAACTGAGTAAGATGACGGCAGTACATGCTCTAGGTGACAAAATGTGGTCGTTCTTTTCTTTGACCCTTGGCTATTGACACAGGCCTCTCCCAAAGAGGGCATTCTATAGACGCCCAATTTTTTCACCCTCCTCCAGCTATGATGAAATATGGATGCGACTTCTGGCTTCCAACCAACAGAGATGTTGATGGAAACATTCTCTACCCAAAACCCTAGAAATCCCCGTGTGTGAGAGAGGAAGGTTTAATTTTAACTTTTTATATATGAAGGAATCTAGTTAAGATGACTGTACAGATGGATAGTGCTCAGAAACACGATTTTATATAACACGTCAAAATTGGACAGTCGGATCTCACATAATCATCCTGGAAAAATTACTTTTTTTCATACTTATACCGCACACACTAGCAAGCCTGCTGGAAACCTAGAAAAATTCTCTAGCCTAAACACCCTAAAATTTATCCCCTACCTACCCAGATAACCTAGAAAAACTCCCGGGCCTGAAACCCTAGAAACCCTCACGCGAGAGAGAAGGGGGTCCAATTTTAGCTTTTTATATATGAAGGAATCCAATTAAGATGACCATATAGATGAATGGTGCTCAGAAATATGATTCTGATGTATATGATATGCCAAAATCAGATCGACAGATCTCCTGTAATCGTTATCAAAAAAACTCATAAATCGCATGAACTACGAGAGCTGACCAAGGGGCCAGCCCACAGACATGCTTGCTGCCTATTGCTGTTGGTGCATGCTCACTGCCGATGGCATAGGCCATGGCTGTTGCCCTTGGCAGTGGTGCATGGCTACTGCCCACGGGCTACAGCACATGCCAAGCCCCCTGTCGCACACAACCCACCTGCCCACCTACCCATAGCCTACTGGCCAGTGCCCCCACCAGCACAAGGTCATGGCCCTACTGTTGCCCACCTTCCCATGGCCTCCTAGCTTGTGCCCTCAGAGGCAATGATCTGTGCCCATAGTCAGTGCCCCCACAGGCACAGACTAGCCCCTGAGGGGGCAGGCCCATAGCCTTGCGGCTACACACCCCCTGCCCTGCTGAATACTGGCCAGTAGGCCAACCTGCATACCTGCGTGCACTGGCTACTGTCTATGTATGCACGCACCCAGTGCCCATACCCCACCCCCTCAGCCATTACCCGCGTGACATCTGTCGTGCACCCGTGACATTACCCACATTACCTACCTAAAACTAATCATACCTCGGGCACTTCAATCAGGTCCCATACGCCACCATCAACAGTCAGGATTCAAATTCCCCTGACCCAATGGGTGAAGAAATCCCCTCTTCACCCACTCAAGGCTAAAAAATTCCCTCCTTTTGCTAGTATTTCTCTCTCCTTCAACTCCCCTCTTTACCCAGTGTGTAAAATCCCTATCCCCCACCTTAAGTAAAACCTCACCCTTCCATCCATTGGATAAAGAGGTACCCCCACTTTTATTGGCTAGAAAAGACTATAAATACCCCCTCCTTTGATTTTAACACACCAGAATCCCTATTACACCTATGCCCTGACTCGGTCTAATTTGAACTGTTGTGATTGGTCTCAGAGTGGAGATCGAAAGCATGATTGAGTTTTGGCTCGCAACTGCCCATTGCTGAAGGGGGAGAGATGACCCCACATGTTTGTGCATCATATGCCAATCTAATTGGTGGGGATTCGTACCTTTCGATCCCAGACGTAACTGACCAGACTCCTCACATATGAATTCGATGCGTAACAGTGTTGCTGAAAGGCCTTGAGCATGGCTGAGGGTAACCACCCATGCAAGACCAGCTATGGGATAGCAAGCAGTCAAGACAACAAGCTATCTTGACCACCGAAAATATGCCACCGGATCCACTAGGCCTGAATCTGGTGGGCTGTTTCTGGTGAGTATAACAGGCTAATGTCATAGTGTCAATGCCCATGGGTCCTACCACTCACGTCATAAACAATCTCAGATGATCCTAAATCATTCCCCACATTTTCCTCATGACGTGAACACATTTTGGACCTTAGTGGTCGGCTTCTTGGGCACTGAAAGTTATAATAACCTGATCGATCCGATTAGGGTCCAACCAAACAGACCCTAAGGTCCAAAATAAACATTAAGTAAGAAATGAGGAATGAATTCCTCATTTCTCTTATGTCCAATGTAAGAAAGGAGAGGAATGAAGAAAAGAGGAAGAAGAAGAAGAAGAAGAAAGGGGGAAAGGGTTTACCTTGGTGCCGGCTATCGCCTAGTTGTCAGAATCACTACCAGAAATAAGTACAACCTCCAATACCACTCCCTCTTTTTGTTTTGACCTAGATTAAGATAGGTTTTGATGGAATCTTAGTGTACAAACCATCTTGGGGTTGGGTAATGCATATTCTACCCTCTCGGTGTTGTTGCGGAGCTCGAACCAAGCCCAGTGAGCTCCAGCAACAAGTAGTGCCAAAGGACCAACTAGGGTTTCAATCATTCGATTGACGTATCTCCCAAATGGCTTGGTGGAATCAAGATTGTTTTAGCTTAGAATGATGCTAGGAACATCCCCTACAAACTCTATGGAATAAATCTCGGTGATCGGGACCGAGTTGAAAAGCCCCAAACTAAACCACCACCGGAAATAGCCCACCGGATCCATTGGGCCTGCTTCCGATGGCATATTTTTGGTGGGCCTCAAAAGCTTATGAGCTCTCTATCTCCACCACCGAAAACAGGATTGATATTTCTAATGGGAAAAGACCCTATTTCTAGTGGTTGTTTTCGATGACATTACTATCACTGGGAAACTTTGATTATATCTTTTGGGGGTGCCCCAAGTGGACCTCTCCCAATCTCTTTGACACGTACTAATGTATGATTTCCCTTGTGTCTAGGATAGTGATGCGCACGAGCCCCGAGATCGAAACTGAGTGGATTGATCAGTGGCCTTATCTAAACCCTAAAACAAGCAGAGATCAATAAGGTGAGGGATGAACTATGTTATTTTGGAGTGTTTATTATTATTAAATTACTCACATGCATAGAATTAAATGTTTAATTGTAATTGCTCAAATACAATGATGATATGTTACATTAGTCATTTTACAATTATGATATAAATTGTATAGAGATGTATGACGGGATTTAGTGTGGCTAAGGTGGTACCGGTGCCGTGATTACCATATGTATGTTGCATTCATGCATTGATTATGTGCATTAGAGTTATTTGTAGTCACAGCTTACACTTTATGGCCAAGGATTCGCTGGTATCGTGTACCCCGGGACTGCATTTTGAAATGGATACGCTTCATGGCCGATGATTGGTATCGATATTACGTAATCCATACTAAATTGTTATATGCATGCTAGATTAGGGAAATGGTCTCGAGTTACACCTTGTGGCCAAGGTCTCGCCAGTATCGTGTACCCGGGACTGTATATGGAGATGGATTACACTTTGTGACCGAGGTCTCACTGGTATCGTGTAATCCATACTAACTGATCAATATGAAGACATGTAGCATATATGTGGTTAGGTATCACTTCTTATGCTATGAACCCTTGCCAACAGGGGTTGAGGTGTTGGATAACCCATTGTGGTATGTTCAATGTGCGTTTTCAGAATGCCACACCCATGGTACAATGTGATTATTGCTAGAGGCAGGAACCTGTCGAGCTTAGCTGATGATGTATCGGTGCCATAATTGACAAGAAGGGGTTATCAGAGGTTCTTTTCATGACCCATGGGAGCAAATGGGGACTGACAAGCTTCTATTCATGGCTAGGGTTTGTATCCTTGCGTAGTCGATGGTGATTCCTAGACGAAGGATACAACCTAATGCACTGTAGTAGCATTTACCAGACTTAGTTTATATTGTTAGGTGGATAATAAATAAATGAACTACATCACGAGCATCATGGACCATGTGTTTAATTTTTACAATCATGCATCATAAATTATTACTACTATTATCTTGCTTGGATGTGCTTGACCCTACCCCTCATTGAGTAAGTTGGAAAGCTCACCCCATGCATCCACCCCTTTTTAAATGATGATGCAGGTATTGTGGTGCCGATGGCAGGTGACCTAGTATCTTCTGGGTTAGAGTATGGTGTGAGTGACTGGTGGATGCGAGAAGTGGGAAAGCATGATCAGGACTATGCTTTGGACCACTGTGCTTATGCCGCATCGTGAGAGTGTACATCATACTTTGATACTTTTGGGTAAAACTGTGGATTGTATATTTTTTTTAAAATTATATTATATGTCATGGATGAATGTAATAGAATAACTCGATTATTGCTATTATATTATCATTAGAAATTTTCCCATTTTATTTATGATTCCACTACTATACTCTGATTCCGCTGCTTACGTTGTTTTGTGATGTGAGATTGTGAAAATGTTAAGGTATTGCTATCAGAGATCCTGGTAGGTTTGTAAGATAGGTGCGTGTCTCACTGACACCATCGGTATTCCTAATGGTAAGTTGAATCTACTGGAATGGGGGTGTGACAATCCCCCTTCACTCTTTCATACTAAAATTTTCCTCCCCTCCCCCTCTTGATTTTCTTTTGATCTTCGAAGCGATCTTCGTCAAGATCCAAAAACTCATTCGAATCTTTGAAGTATTCTTCAGGATCTTGAAGATCTTCAATCCAAATTCTTAGTTAGATCCAGCTTTTAGCCAAACACAGTATATTCTTGTGCCACCTCCCTTAAGTGTTCTTGAATGTTCTTGAGAGTTCTTGAGTGTTCCTGAGATAGAAACCCCCTCCCCTTTTTTAGGTTCTTCAGTTCTACAATGAGATCTTTGTTAAGATCTAAAACTTTGTTCGGATCTTTTAAAGTGTTCTTCGGGACTTTGGAGTTCTTCAATCCATTTTTATATCAGCCCATTTCTTTTTAGAAATAGTCGTTCCTATCTAAACCCATGTCCGAGTGTCCGTAAAATCTTTCTAGAAATATCCATCCCTAGCAGAAGCTCTATCGAAGTGCCACCTCATCCTAAATCTGGAAATAGCCTTCCCTAGTCGAAGCTCTGCCTGAGTGCCACCTCAGCTTAGCCCTCCCTTAGCTTATCCCCAGCGGAAGCTCTACCGGAGTACCACCTCATCCTGAATTCAGAAATAGCCTTCCTTAGCCAAAGCTCTGTCCGAATCCCAATCTGAAAGTAATCGTTCCTAGCTGGAACGCTGTCCAAATACCATCACAATCAGCATCTCTCAAGAAAGGAAGTTATAGTTCAAGACCATCTTCCCCTGAGCCAGGAGAATCCAAAAGACAGTCTAAGCCTATACCAATCAAGGGCCCACCCCTCTTGACCAGAAATAGGGGTTAGGTTCAAGTATAATTTCGCAACCAACTTGCCATAATGTAGACTTTATACAAACCTTGTTTTAGTGTATATAGTAGTTTGAAATCAATTAATGTATTTATGTATGATAACTTAGCTATACATGTGGAATAGTAATAATTATGGAAAATTTTGTTCTCAAGCATCTAGTAAGAAGATCGATTGAACAGGGTAGATTGGGTGCCTAACACCTTCCCAACTTTGTAACCTGACACTTACCCTAAATCTCTGGACTAGACCAAATTTTGGGCCCTTTTCTCAGGAATCGGGCACACCCCTGGGTCCTAGGCCCATAACCCTAGGTGGCAACTTCAAACCCCATTTGTATGATCCTGATCCCCGAATTGGACCATCATCAAATCTCCATCTCAAATAATGAATTTTACACTCTTGCGAAATAGGCCTCCACGTAACTCTAAGAGGTGATACGGCGATGCAAGGCCCACAAGCAAAGCACACATGACACTAACCCCTCCCCTCACATGAAAGAGAATGAGAGAGGAGAGAGGAGAGAGGAGAGAGGATAGGATGCAAGTCCTTTCCCCTTAATGTCTTAGTCCATCTCAGGCCGCTACCCTCACAGCCCCTAGTCCACTTAATGTCATAGGTGGGGGAAACACAAAAGTGGCTTGTACAGATTATTCTTGTAAGACACTCTCTACCAATAAAGTCATGCTTTCCTTAATCTTAGCCCACTAGGTGACCTTCCTCCTAGTTTCCTTAGGACTTTTAGATAATTTGGCATTTTATGGGACTTTGACAGGAATCATCCTAGAGTCATGTATACCAAATCATCCACATCTCATTTCTAAGGAGGAATGACACCTTTTATCTGAAACCCACTCAAGAGAGCATTTCTTTATGACTAGAATGCATTATAGGAAGATTCCTTTTCAAGACCTTAAACAAATTCTATAGATCAGCTTATGGTGTTCCTAGCGTTCTCCATCTATTTCCTATATGATGCGAGTATATAGTGGATGCAATAGGATCGACAAGGCTTCCTTGATGGTATCTATATACGCAAATGTGAGGGTAGCAGCCGGAGATGGATCCTCGCCCTCTTTCCTCTCTCTCTCTTCACCTGGAGGGGGTTTGAGTCATGTGTGCTTCGCTTGTGGGCCCCACACCTCCGTATCATTGCTTGGAGATACATGGAGGCCTATTTCGCAAGAGTGTAAAATTTGTCATTTGAGATGGGGGTTTTGATGATGTTCTAATTCAGGGATCGGGATCATGCAAATGGGGTTTGGAGTCGCCACCTAGGGTTATGGGCCTAGGACCTAGGGGTGGGCCCAATTCCTGAGAAAAGGACCCAAAATTTGGTCTAGTTGAGAGATTTAGGGTAAATATTAGTTATAGAGTTGGGAAGGTGTTAAGCACCCAATCTGCTCAGTTCAACCGGTCTTCTTGCTAGATGCTTGAAAATAAACATTTTCCACAATTATTACTATTCCACATGTATGGCTAAGTTATCACACATATATACATTAATTCAATTCAAACTATTATATACACTAAAATAATGCTTGTTAGATGTCTACATTATGATTGAATGAGGAGAGAGATTATACCTAAATTTGACCCCTATTTTGGGTCAAGAGGGGTGGGTCCCTGATTGGTACTGGTTCAGACTGTCTTTCGTGTTCTCCCGGCTCAGGAGAAGATGGTCTTGACCTCCAACTTCCTTTCTTGAGAGATTCTAATTGGGATGGTATCCAGACAGAGTTTCAGCTAGGAACGGTCGCTTTTGGATTTGGATTCAGATAGAGCTTCTGCTAGGGAAGGCTATTTTTTGTCTTGGAATGAGGTGGTACTCCGACAGAGCTCCCGCTAGGGATAGGCTAAGGGAGGGCTAGGCTAAGGTGGCACTTCGACAGAGCTTCTGCTGGGAATGGCTATTTTTAAAATTATTCCAGGGACACTCGGACAGAGGTTCAGCTAGGAAAGGTTATTTCTAGGCTTGGGATAGGTGGCACTCTGGTAGAGCTTCCGTTGGGAATGGCTTCTCTGGGCTTGGGATAAGGTGGCACTCTAACAGAGCTTCTACTGAGGATAGGCTAAGGGAGTGCTAGACTGAGGTGGCACTTTGGCAGAGCTTCCGGTAGGAATGGCTATTTCTGAAAATATTCTAAGGACACTCAGATAGAGGTTCGGTTAGGAAAGGCTATTTTTGAAGAAGAAATGGGCTGACCTAAAAGTGGATTGAAGAACTCAAAAGTCCCAAAGAACACTTTGAAGATCGTAATAGAATTTCAGATCTTAACAAAGATCTCTTTATAGACCCAAAGAACCCCAAAAAGGGGGTGTCTATCTCAAGAATGCTCAAGAACACTCAATAACACTCAAGAACACTCAAGGGAGGTGGCTCAAGAACATACTATTTTTGGCTAAAAACTGGATCTAACTAAGAATTTGGATTGAAAATCTTCAAGATCCCGAAGAACACTAAGAAGATCCGAATGAGTTTTCGGATCTTGACGAAGATCACTCCATAGATCAAAAGAAAATCAAGAGGGGGAGGGGAGGAAAATTTCACTCTGAAAGTGGATTCAGGTGTCTTTTTTCTAAGAGAGGGGATATTTATAGTTTTTTTCAACCAAATAAGAGAGGGGAATCCCTTTATCCAGTGGACGAAAGGGGGGTTCTTGCCTAAATTGAGGAGATAGGATTTTTGTCCAATGGGTAAAGGGAGGGTTGTAGGCAAAAATGGGTGGGGAGGGCTTTTGTCCAGTGGCTAAAAGGTGTTTTCAGAAAAAATGGGAGGAGAGAAAAATTTTAGCTTGAAAAAAGGTGATTTTCTAAAAAACGAGAGGAGAGAGAAAGTTTTGTCATAAAAGATAACTTTTTGGAAAAGCGAGAGGAGAGAAAGTTTTGCCAGAAAAGGAAATTTTTAGAAAAGCTGGACGAGAGAGAAGGTTTTGCCAAAAAAGGTAATTTTTTAAAAAGCAAGAGGGAGAAGGTTTTGCCAGAAAAGGCAATTTTTAAAAATTTTTGCCAGGGATGCGGGTGATGTTACGGGTGCACAAATGCATTGGTGTGCGAACAATGTGCAAGGTGTGTGGGCCATGTTCACGGGGTGTGGGCACAACGTGCATAGTGTGCGGGCCATGTGCACAGTGTGCACAGTGTGCACGGTATGCGACTGGGGCCTGCACACTGTACAACACGGCCATGCATAGCGTGCTGTAGGCCCACGCACAGCATGCGGTCGGCCCGTGCACAGCATGGGCTTGGCTGGGCTGATTGGATGGGCTGACTGGCTTAGCTGTCTAGTTGCCTTGGCTGGGTTGGCTAGTTGGGTGGCCAGTGTGTGCGACATGAGCATGGAAAAAACATGATTTTCTAGGGATGATTGTCGGAGATCCATCGGTCGGATTTTGGAGTATCATATATCATCAAAATCGTATTTTCAAGCACTATTCATCTATATGTTCATCTTGATCAGATTCCTTCATATATGAAAAGTTAAAATAAGACCCTCCTCTCTCCCATGTGGGGATTCTAGGGTTTTGTGTAAGGGAATATTCCATCAGCATCTCTATCGGTTGGAAGCCGAAAGTCTCACCCAAGATCCATATTTCATCATAGCCAGAGGAGGGTGACAAAATTGGGTGTCTACAGAATGCCCCTCTTTGGCCAAGGCCTGTGCTAATGGCCAAAGGGTAAAAAAAGAATGACCACATTTTGTCACGCGGAGCATATACTGTCGTCATCTTGCTCAGTTATGACGGATTTGAAAAAATGTAACAGATAATATCTCTAAAGTCTTAAGACTTACCTAGGCTGCCAATTTAGGAAAAGGAATTCGCTACTCTTCCAATCCTACAAAAAGAAGTTAGTATTTTGATCATGATTCTTCCTTAGCTAGGCTTCACATGTGCCATTTCAAGGAAATATGGTCTCCAGGCTGAGTCTTTCGAGCCAATCTGGACTATCTGGGACCGATAGTTACAAGAGAGGAATTCACTGCTCTTCAAATCTTGCAACAAGTAAAAAATGTTTGATGCTTGGATTTTCTTTAGCTGGGCTTCACATGTGCCAATTCAGGGATTTGGTCTATGAGATCGGGCCAGTTGGATCCGACTCAAAGAGAAAGGGCCTCCTAGGGCGAGTTAACAACATTAGGCCACCTAGGGCCGGATAAAAGTGATTGGGCTGCCTAGGGCCGAGTATGCAATTAGGTCACTTAGGGCCAAGTCAATAAGATCGGGCTGCCTGAGGCCGAGTTAATGAGATTGGGCCGCCTAGGGCCGAGTAAATACAATTAGGCCACTTGGGGCTGAGTCAATAAGATTGGGCCACCTGGGGCCGGGTAAATGCAATTGGGTTGCCTAGGGCCTGGTAAATGAGATTGGGCCACCTGGAGCGGGGTCAATGAGATTGGGCTACCTGGGGCTGGGTCAATGAGATTGGGTCGCTTGGGGCCGAGTAAATGCAATTAGGCCACTTGGGGCCAAGTCAATGAGATTGGGCCGCCTGGGGCTAAGTAAATGCATTTAGGCCACTTAGGGCCAGGTCGATGAAATTGGGCTGCTTGGGGCCAGGTCAATGAGATTGGGCCGCCTAGGGCCGAGTTAACAACATTGGGCCACCTGGGGCGGGATAAATGTGATTAAGCCACCTGGGGCCAAGTAAATGAGATTAGGAGGATGCACTATGGCCTGTGCAAGGTGATAGTTACCAAGGTTGGGGAGATTGCCCAGCAGGGTGCACTGATTGAGGACATGACTCAGAGGCTGGAGCAGGTTGGAGTAGCATCTGTGGACTCCCCAGTGCTTCATGAGGATGGTTTAGAGTACGGTACAGATGATGGCTTCGGAACCATAGGGATTTGTTCCTGTATTTTCTATAAGCACAAACACATGGATATTTTCTTTCTTTTTTCTTTTTCCCTCCCCTTGTTTGTTTATTATTCTATGAAAACTTCCTTTTGGTACAAGGAAAATCTTTCTTCTTTTTTTTTTGTTTTTTTTTTTTTTTTGCTTGCAATGCTTAGGCACAATCAATTCCATAACTAAAGTCATAACTAGAATAACTAGGATAACACGAAAATCCAAATACTTCCTCATTTCATTACCAAGTGAATTACATGAAAAGAGGGACAATTTTCCTCCCACAGATGGGATAGGTGAATAACAAGGTGGGGAGAGACAATTCTTGAGGTGGGTGAAAGTTTACTAACTCTTCTGGGTCCATCTCATTAAGCCCATATTGTCGGCTGATATACATAGGCAAATAAAAGGATGTGTATGTCAATCCCATCAGTCTGACATAGTTGTGGCCAGGGGTCTTCATCAGAAAATCTTCTTGCGGCTTCCCTGAGCACCTCCATACGATATCCTGCACAGTCTTTTCCTACAGGTACTTCTTCTAATCAATGATAAGGTCCAATTCCGAAACTTCTCTCTTATCCTGGTAAAAAAAAACTCTGAGTGGGCTTCCCATTAATGGTGTGGTGGCTTTAGTTTCTCGAGGAGCCAAATCTGAAAAAATAGGAGAACTTCTCTGATAATGATCTAGTCCAAATTTATGGCCATAGCTCATGTCATCAAATCCCTTAAACGTTTCTACAAGAACCATAGGGACGATGTCACCTCCCTTCTTTAACTGTGTTACTACCTTAATTAGAACAGATGGTCCACCATGCCCGGAAGTGCAGAGAATATAACGAGCTATCATGCAAAGTAAATAAGCATCCAGGGATCACCGCTAATGGATTCCTCCCATTGGTAGATATTGGATGAAGATCTGAGTCACCTTTAGAATGTCGATCTTCCTATACCTTATAAATTACTTTACTTTTTCTTCTTTCCATCCAAAGAAATCCTAAATTTCCTCTAAGCAATCTTTCCTCAAAGAGGGTTGGAACAAACTACCTTTGGGTGGAGATAGCATACAAACCCGAAATTCTTCAAGAGTTGGGCAAATCTCTGCTAATTCAAACATAAATACATGCAGGTCGGCATCCCAGTGTTGAGGCACCTGTCAGAGTAATTGGTGATTTAGCTTCACACATCCAACTTGGCTAAGAAATGACACATTCATGGATTCTAGCAATCCTGGTGTCATCCTATTTATGTCTAAGGTTCATTTCCTTAATGTCTTATCCAACGAGCCCATGAATTTTCCTGAAACCAATACAAACAGCGAGATATGATGATTTATCAAAGCATTACTCATTAGCTAATGATTCAAACAAGCCTTTACCAATGTTGCATCAAATTCTTCTTTTTTTCTTTTGACTTTGACTGATAAAGGGTGGAGAAGGTATCGATCATCCACCCATTAGTCTGTCACTTCTTACCTAGGATTTTATCCCCCAAGAATCGCCATTTGGCATTCAAGGCCATTAGGTATCTGTTATTCACCCATGGTCCATCCATTCTAATCTAGGATTCTATCCCCTAAAAGAAAATTGCCACCCGACACCAGTTTATTATGGCCTTTCATGCCAAATGGCGATTCTTGGGAGACACAAACTATGATGATCTTTTAAGGTAGTTTGATTATTAATCAAGGAACCGATTTATTGCCTTTAGATGGTTGAGACCGCACTTGCACATATCAAGTTGCCTACGTATCCCTCGAAAGGAATCAGGTTTGATGTAATTCAAGCTATTCATCCTTTCAGACATAATATTTCTTGAGTTAATCCATGTTAACCAGTCTGGGTATTTCTTCGCCATTGTGGTCTACGAGTTTCAAGCTTTTCCTGGTAGAATTTCTTTGACAGTGAATGGGCCGCTACAGTTGGGCCTAAATTTTTCTCTGGGGTCATGAATTGGGGCTTTTTGTTCTCGAAGAACAAGTTCACCCACCGCTATATGGTGGGGATTCATATTTTTGTTAAAGGCCCTGGCCATTCTCAGTTGATACTTCTTTAGATTATCTATGGCCTTCATGTGGCTTTCATCAAGAAAATTGAGCTTGTCATATTTGGCCTTCACCCACTCTCCTTCAGGTCGTTGACTATCAAGAAGCACCCTTAGGGATGGTACCACGATTTCCACAAGTAGAACCGCCTCAACTCTATACACCAAAGAGAAAGGAGTTGCCCCTATTGAGGATCGTACAGAAGTCTGGTATGCCCATAAGGCAAGGGGTAACTTATTAGCCCAATCCTTATATGTTTCCACCATTTTCTATAGAATGACTTTGATATTCTTGTTAGCTTCTTCTACTGCCCTATTGGTTTGCGGCCTGTAAGTGGTAGAGCGATGCCTTCTGATACCAAATTTTGTATAGATTTTGTCGGTCTTGCCCCAGAAATGGGATCCTTGATCCAATATCAATTCTTGGGGCACTCCATATCGGGAAATGACGTTTTCTTGGATGAACTTGGCCGCAGATGTGAGGACCGCATAGGACTCATCTTCTATCCACTTGGTGAAATAATCAGTGGCTACCAAGATGAACTCGTGGCCATTGGATGCTTTAGGGTTGACCTTTCTAATGATATCAATGCCCCAAGTGGAGAATGGCCAAGTTGAACTGAGCAAATGCAACTCTATTGGCAGGATATGTATGATGTTCGTAAATATCTGACACTTGTGGCATTTCTTGACAAAGTCCACGCAATCTGCTTCTATTGTGTTCCAGTAATATCCTAGCCTTAGGATCTTCTTAGATTACATCTTGGCATTCATGTGGGGTCCATAAAGACCTTGATGAATTTATTCCATGATAGTTGTAGCTTGTTCCTCATCTACACATGACAATTGTATTCCGTCATAGGATCTCTTGTATAACAGATCCTCTTGGAGAATAAACTGGGTGGCATATCTTCTCAGAAACATCTTCTCTCTTTCAGTTGCTTCAACTAGATACTTCCTTTCCCTGATGAAATCCACTATGTGAGCGAACCAAGACCGACCATCCACAGTGAGAGAGTTCACTAAATTCTGATAAATGAGCTTGTTTCTTTGTTCTACCAAGAATGGTCAGAATCTAGCCATAGGGTTGCACTCTACCATAGAAGCCAAGGTTGTAAGGGCATCAACAAACCTATTATTATCCCTCTGGAAGTATTCGAACGAAATCTTCTCAAAGTGTTCAATCACCCCATCCAGATGTTCTTGATATGGCTTCAGCTTCTCATCTCTAGTTTTCCACTTTCCCTATGTCTGACAGGTGACAATGGATGAATCACCCTAAACCTTGATCCTTTTCACCCCAATGGTTAAAGCAGTTTCAAGTCCCAAAGCACAAGTTTCATACTCAGTAATGTTGTTGGTACAGGGGAAGTCGAGGTGGAATGACGAAGGTAAATAAAGACCATTAGGAGTGACAAGCAATACGCCCGTACCACATCCCTTCTAATTGGCTACCCCATCAAAGAATAATTACCATTCACTAGCTATATCTTATTCCTCTACCGCTATGATTCCTTTATCAGAAAAGGCATCATCCAAGGACCTTCCATCTTTTATAGGGTGAGCAGCTAAATGATCAACTATAGCTTGCCCCTTGATAGATTTCTGAGTAACATAGGTGATGTCAAACTCTGATAGCCAAAGCAACCAATGGGCCATCCTTCCTATTAAGGCCGGTTTCTCGAAGAGATATTTGATGGGATCCATTTTTGAGATCAAATGCACCAGATAGGAAATCATGTAGTGTTGTAAACTTTTAGTAGCCCAAATCAACGCAGCATAAGTTCTTTCCAAAGATGTGTATCGGGTCTCATATTCCAGAAACTTCTTGCTGAGGTAATATATGGCATGCTCTGCCTCCTTTTTCATTTCCTTTTATGCCAGCAAAGAGCCCATGGAATACTCTCCCATGGACAGATACAACAGTAGTGGTTCTCCCTCCACTGGTGTTGTCAATACTGGTGGGTTCATAAGGTACTCCTTAATCTTTTCAAAGGCTTGTTGACATTGGTCATTCCATTTCATGGGCTAATTCTGCTTTAGTAGCTTCAAAATTGGTTCACAGATTGTAGTCAACTGAGCTATAAATCTGCTAATATATTGGATGTGACCTAGAAATTCTCGTATTTGCTTCTAAATCCGAGGCATGGGCATTTCTTGAATTGCCTTCATCTTGATAGGGTTGACTTCAATGCCTCTTTCACTCACTAGGAAGCCTAACAAATTTCTCACTATTGCCCTGAATACACACTTCTGAGGGTTCAACTTCAGTTGATACTTCTTGATTCTTTCAAAGAATCGCCTTAGTGTGGGAACATTCCCCTACCGATCTTTAGACTTTACTATCATGTCGTCCACATAGACTTCCATATCTTTATTCATCATGTCATGTAATATGGTCGTGGTTCTCTTTGATAGGTTGCCCCGGCGTTCTTCAGTCCAAAAGGTATCACCTTGTAACAATAGGTTCCCCATGGAGTGGTGAAAGCTATTTTCGCACGATCTTCTGGGTGCATGCTTATTTGATTGTATCCCAAGAATCCATCCATAGACGATATTAAAGTATGCCCTACTATATTATCCACCAATACATCAATGTGAGATAATGGAAAATCATCTTTAGGGCTTACTTTGTTAAGATCTTGGTAGTCTGCCCACATTCATATCTTTTCATATTTCTTTGGTACTGGTACAATATTGGCCAACCATTGGGGGTACTTGACCACTTATAAGAAACCCGCATTCCATTGCCTTACAACTTCTTCTTTGATCTTTTCACTCCATTTTGGCCACATTCTTCGGAGCTTTTGTTTTATCAGCTTTGCCTCAGGTTAAGTCAGTAATCGATGCTGCACAATGTTGGGTTCGATACTAAGCATATCCTTGTAAGACCAAGTAAAGACCAGGACAAATTCCTTCAGAAGATTATTCATCCGTTCTGCTTCTTCATCATCAAGGGTAGTGCCAATTTTTACCTCTCGAAGGCACTGGGCGGTTCCTAGATTAATAACCCAAGTATCCTCATGGATGGGTTGGGCTTTCTTTGGTTTGCATTGTTTTAATAATTCTTGATATTTATTAAGATCATCATCAAAAAAAGGAGGCAAGTCATACTTGGAATAAAAAATTTCATTCATGAAAGAAGGAGTAACAGACTCGTCACACAAGGACTCTGGACTCTTCTTAAGAGGGGAGATTAACACAAAATCATAGACAATAGACTCGATAACTAACTTAATGCTTTTGCCAAGGGTAATCAGGCTAGTTGACTCAATAGCATGAGCAAACTTAAAGTTTCTCCAATGGTTATCCAGTTCAGAAGTGGTTCAATGGCTTAATGGATGAGGAGATGTGGCCAAGGGCATACTTTGCCTACTGAGAAAGTTGCTGCTATTTCTTTAGTGGTGTCATCGTTCCTCTGGACATGTGCCCACTTCTTCATGAATACCAGCTGATCAATCTCTTGCTCTCAGAAGCCAAACTTTCTGAGGGGTGAAGATTGGTGGAGACTACTCAACCCTTTTTCTATGAAGTCTATCTTTTTAAGCCTGTTAAGGGATGCCATCCTGGTACCTTGGTCACATCTTTGACCACCTCCACGAGCCTTCCCATTGCAATTGGTTCGGGCACAATACATACAAACCATAATCCTCTATGCACTCCTCTATTTTGCATACACACTTCTTCCTCTGAAAGGATGGAGCTTGAGCTCATGTAACTCTCGGGCTCTTAGCTCTTCTAGGAGAGAGCAAATGAAACCTTTCAAATCAATGGGAAGCAGCAGACTCCAGGTGAGCCTTATCTTCTTCTCCCATTCTCTCTTTATGAGAACTTGAGGACTAGCTGCCTCCTTTGATTGGATCAATGTTGTAGGATCATCAGAGGAAGACCCAGTCTCAATTAGTGTAATTTCTTTTATCCCAGTGATGCAACTGTCTTGGTCACCTTCTTTGACTAGCATTTTCTATTATTACACTTCATGAGTCACCCCATCGAACTTGTCTTGGAAGAAAATTTCAAGTCCTGGCTGCATCTTGGCGGTGGTTTCATCAAACCACAGCTCCATATTTCCACAAAAGGGGAAATCCTCTCCTTCTTTCACAAAGTATCCATTGAGACTAGGGTAGTAACTGATGGAGATCATCCAAGTCATCCTCAACACTTTTTACCCTTTGACAATTGGAGTGTACCCGAGACCATTCTTTCCTTTGTTCATCGCCAAACTAGGCTGCTTTGGAACTCCTTGGTGATATTTCCCCAGTCCCATGCCAGGAAAATATTATATGTTCTTCATCATCTGATTCATTGGCAGACTCTAGATGGCTTCATAGTTAGTCGAGATTCTCTCCTTTGGAACTTCTTTGGCAATGGCTACACAAGTGGTGTCAATTTCAAAACCACTTAGTTGCACCTCCTGGTCTTATTCTTCCCTATTTTCAATGTTGGCCATAGTGTTAACCACTTTAAGATCTCTGGCCACTAAGACCACCTTCCCCTCATTAATGAACTTCATTTTTTTATGGAGACTAGCGGACACCGCCTTCGTAAAATGCAACTAAGGTCCCAAGAGCATGTTAGAAGCTGCTGGTATATCAATGATTTGGAAATCATCATCAAACTTCACCTGGCCAATCTTTATAGCAAGGGTAATGATGCCAAGGATCTTCCTCTTGGTATTATTGTATGCCTTTATGGTTTGGGTGGTTGGCCTCATTTCTTCCAATTTGACACCGATACTCTTTGCTGATCTCAATGGTAGTACATTCAAAGTAGACCCATTGTCAACAAGAGCCTGGGGAATTACTTTGTTAAGGCATTCAACCAGAATGTGGAGAGCCCGATTGTGTTGGGTTTTCTTAGGAAGCTCAGAATCTGAGAATATCAGGGACTGCACTGCATATGTTGCTCCTACTATATGTACGAGGTGTGCCAAATTTATCTTGATTGGGATTGCACATTAGCGAGAGACTTCAAGACTGCTTCACGGTGCGAAGGGGATGCCATCAATAATCCCCAAATGGATATGTTTGCTTGGGATTTCTTGAGTTGAGCTAAGACTAGGTTCTCTGGCTCTTTCTTTACTCTGCTAGTTCCGGTTTCATTAGCCCTTGGCTGCTCTACTGCTAGAGCCTTGCCCTTGTAGTCTTTCCCACTTCTAGTTTCCATCATGTTGATTGGATTTTTCACAATAATCTCGGTGGGATAACTATCCTCATCATCACTGTTGGTTAGGGTGATTATCCCCACCATAGAATCATCTTCTTCTGATTCTCCTTTCCTGCTTGGGGTGGGAAGTCGAGGACCTCCACAAATATCCACCTCCCTGGCTCATAGCTTCTTGACTGCATTGGAAAGCTATTGGAATGCAATGTTTACTGCCTCTACTATTGTGTCATCTGGTCCTATTTCCTCCAGATCATCCAATTGCTCCCGGTAGTAAAGATAATTGACAGTTACTTCCCCCAACATTTTGTCAATTTTTTTTACCCTTTCCTGCATCCTCAATGTGTTGGAATACACTTCACACAATTTTTCTTTCAACTCAAATGTGGAGCACTGTTCCTCCATATAAACTTTTGTCGGCTCTCTAGATTCCCCCTTATTCTCTGAATCTGATGTAGGATCATCTCCCTCCATGCATAGGGAAGGGTAAATGCCACTTGTTGGATCAGCTATTAGGTCATCATTGCCAGTGGCGTAAACTGAGAAACATGTCGGATGTTCTGGTGAGTAATATTCTGACTCATCATCATAATCATTCTACCTAGGTCCTTAGTAGTCATCCCAGTCTAAATACCCATCATCCTCTCGAGAATCAGAGTCATCTCCATCCTTCTCATCTTTATTTTTTTCCTCATCGTCATTGTCATCATCCTTTTCTTTGCTAATTTCACTCCCACTTGATTCCTCCTCAGATTCATCAGAACCATCAAATTCTTTGGGATCCAAAAGCTCATAGTATTTAGAGCGTACAGATCGAAAGACTTTCATAGGGTTGGTCCTATCATTACTAGCTTGAAGTTGGACTAGTCTTGACTCATCATCCTCATTGTCACTCCCTCTGTGGATTAAAGAAGTGTATTCTTTGATCTGCTCCCCTGTGGCCAATGTGGTTACTGCTCTGAGAAGATCAGTTGTAATCTCTTCAATTACCTCTGGATTGTCTTCTGAAGTTATAGCATACTAAATTAGAGAAGTGGGATCACTCTCCTGATCTTCTCCAATGCATTTACTGACCGTGTTTATGAAGCCATCATTGGGGAATCTGGTAGTGCAAGCATATCCTTCCAATAGCACCCATACATCAATCCTTCTTTTGGGTTATACACCGAACCTTGGGAATGGGATTGATATGAGGGTGATGAGGGATATGAAGTGGGATGGTATGAAGATGATGTAATGTGAGAGGTAGGATATGAAGATTAGGGTTGATAGGATGAAGAGGTTTCTTCACTTTGATGGTGGGGGAAAGGTTGATGATATGGCAGAGGCTGATAATGTGGCAAACGTTGGTAATACAATGCGGTGGATTCTTCTGACAAGGAGGGATGGATAAGGGGCACCCGATCTTCTGACTCTTCCTCTGATGATTCTCTTCTTCTAGGGGTTCTTATGACTCCAGTCCTTTGACTCATGATTTTCCTATAAGCATGGGCAATCATATGATTCTTCCAAGCTCCAGGTACAATGAGTTATGTGGGGTCACTCTCCGTAGTTTCTTCATCCAGATTGTTCACATGATCAGGGAGTGGGTTGGTATTGACATTGGGAGGCTATTTTATCTTGATCTCAATGGTTCCATTGTCTACCAAGTCCTAAATTGCATGTTGTAAACCCAAACGTCTTTCAGTATTATACCCCTTCTAAGGGTGGTAGGCACAATACTCATGATCTCTATACCAGGCGCAAGGAGGGTTACTAATCACTCTTAGAGCCACTGTCCCTAGCAATCCTTGCTTCTTTGACTTCTCATATGTGGCTGTTACGGGCATTCCCAGATCAGTAAAACTACCTTTTTGGGCGAGGAGCCGTCTGGGTGGGTGCATCTGCTTGTATTATGAAAGGCTGTGAAGAAGTGGCTAGTGAGACTGACTGCTGAACTGCACTTACCATATTAGTTTTTAGACCCTTTCCTCATCCGACTCAGGCATTCTTGCTTGCATCTTGGGAGGATCCTTGATACTGGGCCTCTCTCAGAATTCTATTCTCCACCCGTGTGCCGTGGCTATCAAGGCATCAAAAGTTTAAAATGCTGATAGTAAAGAACATCATAATAGGGCTTTGACAAATTCTCTATTAACATCTCTACCTACTCTGCTTCTAAAGGCCTATCTGCCATCTTGGTGGCCTTATCTCTAAATCTCATCAAGAAGACAGTGAATCCTTCCTTAGGCTGCTTTCTCAAAGTCTCAAGCTCCCGACGTTTCACATCCTCCTCAGTATTGTATAAGTACTGTTTGGTGAAGGTCTTCATGACCGTCACCCAATTCTGAGTTTGTGATGACTCCAACTGTGTGAGCCATCTCAGTGCTAGTCCTGATAGGGTTAACATGAAGGCTTGCCCCATCTAGTTATCTACAAGTACGACTTGGCGATGCTGTGGAAGACCTTGAGATGAGCCTTGGGGTCTCCTGACCCATCAAATCTATCAGTCTGACATTTAAATTTTTTTGGAATTCTCGCTCCAAAGAAGAAACTCATTTCCTCAGAATCCACTACTTGTCCTTTTGAGCCTTTTCCTGCTCGAATCATATACTCCAACTTCTCTAACTGCTCTTTAAGCTTCATTTCTTTCTCCATCTCTAGAGGCTCCAAGCAAACGTGTGCTACAAATTCCTCTTCTTCATCTTTGATCACTACCCTAGGAGGAGGGATCTTGGAATAGGCCCCTCATTGACCATTCAACCGGGTAGGTGAAGATCCTCTCTAATCAGTTGGTTGGACATACTCTGGTTCCCCTAAGTCCACTCGGGAAGAATTCCCTCGATGACCTTCAACTCCATTCTGGTCTACATCTCCTGTTGCTCGTGTCGGCTCATTCCTAGGATCAGCTCTGGGAGGGTTCTGAAGTGTATGCAATATCTGAGCTATTCCTCTTTTGCCTTCAACCATCTCTGTCTGCAAAGTCTCCATGGGACAGACTTAGGCATGTTTGGGTATTTTCATATTGGGTGGATCCATGCTTACTAGGCTGTAATCACCTGGTAGTAGATAATCTCGAAGAGATGACGGAGGTGATTCTAGATTTAGGTGAGTCAACCGATTACTCTGATACATCCAAAGGGACCGTGGTGAATACTTGAGATGTGAAATTGTGCCTGAACCAAAAATATTCTTGAATTCCTAACCCCTTGTTCACACATTCACTAGATTATTAACCAATGATCCATCCAAAGTTAGTCCGCTTAATGATAGGGGGTGGATAGGGTTCAATGCCCCTGGTCCACCCAATGTCATAAGCGAGAGATTCATACAAATGGCTTGTTGAGAATATTCCCATAAGACATTCCATGTAATAAAGTCATGCTTTCCTTACTTTATTTTCCACTAGGTGTCCTTCCTCTTAATTTTCTTGGGACTTCTCAGGACTTGACATGACTCTGGGGGGATTGCCTCTAAGTCATGTATCTAGACTTTTTCCTTAAGGAAGAGAGACACCTTTTATACAAAATCCATTTTAGGAAAGTAATTCTTTATGATGGGAATATAGTGTAGGAACATTCCTTTTCAAGACCGCAAACAAGTTCTATAGTTAGCTTGTGGCTTGTGGCGCTCCTAGCTTCTTCCTCTATTTTCTACATGATGTAAGCATGCGGTGGATGCAATAGGACCAATGAGGCTTCCTTGACAGGATCTATATACGCAAGGTACGTGATCCTTTTGATATATCCATAGGTATGAGATCAAGGGGGTTACTTCCTTGCCCATTACTCGTGACTACACACGTGGTTAAGCAATTGGCAACGGGGGGGTGGAACCATGAGTGATTGTGTACAAACATGTAATGTAGAAATATGGACATTCGATCTTAGAATTTCGTAAAGTGCTCAGACCTCCCCGAGGGTGCTAGCACAAATATGGACATCCTCGCCATTTGATGACGCATTCGATCTCAGAATGCTATAAAGTGCACAGACCTCCCTAAGGGTGCTGGCACAAATTCAACATCCTCGCCATTTGACGATACCTTTCACTCTTGTATAGGAAGCAGATATCATTTACTCTCAGAGTACTCTCCAAGAGATGCACTGACCACCCCAAGGGTGCAGGCATGACAGGGAGTCCCTCGCCAAATGATTTCACTTCAACCATGATGCATGGTGTGGTTAGCGAATATAATTACAAACATGGGGTTAGCCAAACATGTATTCAAACAAATGTGGTGGAAAATGTTCTTGCATTTAAAGGTAGTGTTTGAGATTTTAAATGCAACCGTAAGCATATGGATCAGTGTACCTACGGGTTGAACATAAGGAGAGCAGCCACTTTATTCTTTTACTTCTTTTAATAATGCGAAAGTGAACCGATTAATCATTGTAATCTAATTCTAATTACCGTCCCAAACATATGTATCTAAAATAACATCCTAACCATTCGTCATCTAAGAATTTAAAGATGCAAGCCACGTAATTAAAATTAAATAAATAAATAATAGAAAATAAACAACCCACGCAATTAAAAAAAACAATAAAGGAAAAAAAATGTTGAAATAAAAATTAAAGTAAAAGAAAGGGATAAAGCTAGAGAGAGACTCACAAGTAGGTTTCTCTACTTAGCGCGAGGGATGCATCATAATATGAGCTTCCCTACTTGACCTGAGAGTCACTCTTATAAGGGTTACTCTACTTGGATTTAGGGAAAGGGAGACAATTAAAATAAAAGCAATAAATTGATGGTTCTATGGCTAGGAGGGGCAAAGCCAACACATACACTAGCCATGAACCTTGGGGGAAAGGGATAACAATAATATAACGACTGAAATTAAAATCCTAAATTAAGAAAGAAAGGGTAGTCAAAAGAGGGAATGAGAGGGGGGAGAGAAGACTATTGAGCGAGCCTACTTACTTGAACTTCAACCCTTGAACTAAAAACTTGATCGATTTGAGATACTACCAATACTAAAAACCAGATCTGGAATAAACCAAATCTAAAATTTCTAGTACTAGAGAAAACAAATCTAAAGAAAAAAATAATGGAACTTGAAAGACATGCTTCATAGCTTGTTCTTGTCACCTAGAACTAAGCCTAGAACTAGAACTTGAAAATTACAACTTCAATTACTTAAACAATAAAAATAAAAAACTGAATCAAAAACAAAAGTGCTTGCATTAATTGAATAAAAAGAACTTACAAAAGTGTTTAAAGCATAAACCTCGAACTAGAGCTAGAGAAAGAGATAGAGCAACTAAAAAAAAAGAAACCTAGAAGAAGAATGAAGTGTCTTCCCTCCTCTTACATGAGTTGTATTTATAGGGAATGGGGAGGTAGGATAACAAATTTCTCTTTCCTTAAAGGGAGAAACCCATAATTGGTAGTGAGATCTCTTGAGACCAAAAGTGCTAAGGTGGAGGAGAGAGAAGAGAGAAATAAACTTGGAGAAATTTCCTATAATTTTTTTTTTGCTTATTTTCTTTCCTTTTTTTTTTTATTTATTTCTCTTCTTTCCCTCCCTCCAAGGGATGATTTTTCTTCTTGCTTTGTGTGATTTGGACAATATTTTGGTGATGATGTGGAGGAAAGACAAGATTTAAACAAGATTTATTTCTCCATTTTTTTTTCTTTCCTTTTTTTTTTCTCTTCTTGCGCAAGAACCCCTTCCACGATTTTCCTTGCTTCTAATTTGATGTGAAAATCCCCTCCATGCAGTGAAAATTAGGAAATCTTCAACAAAATTCTCTAAGAAAAGACAACCATGAGATTCGAACTTGAGAACTCCTGGTGAGCAAGGGAATTTTGCACACCATAGCTCACCAACTACACTAGGTAGTTGTTGTTGGAGAGATATGATGTCCGATAATGCTTAAAGCTTTTAAAATACAAAACCTGCAAAAAGAGAATATAACCCAAGGTAGCTCCATTCTAAATATATAAAATGTATGTTTTATAACCCTAGATTTCACACATAAATGTGCTCATCAGGTGGCATCGAGTATTGGAAGCTTGACATTTATCCCTAGTGGAGTTACCACTGTGAGGGTAGTGGCCGGAGATGGATCCCCACCCTCTCTCCTCTCTCTCTTCACCTTTATGTGAGGGGGGAGGGGGTTCGAGTCATGTGTGCTTCGATTGTCAGCCCGGCATTGTCGTATTGCCGCTTAGAGATATGTGGAGGCTTATTTTGCAAGAGTGTAAAATTTATCATTTGAGACAGGAGTTTTGATGATGGTCCAATTTGGGGATCGGGATCATGCAAATGGGTTTGGAGTCACCACCTAGGGTTATGGGTCGAGGACTCAAGGGTGGGCCCAGTTCTTGAGAAAAGGGCTCAAAATTTAGTTTGGTCTAGAGATTTAGGGTAAGTGTTAGATTACAGAGTTGGGAAGGTGTTAAGCACCCAATCTGCCCAGTTCAACCGATCTTCTTGCTAGATGCTTGAAAACGAACATTTTTCATAATTATTACTGTTCCGCATGTATGGCTAAGTTATCACATATATATACATTAATTGAATTCAAACTATTATATAAACTAAAATAAGTTATTAGATGTCTACATTATACTTTAATGAGGAGAGAGATTATACCTGAATTTGACTCCTGTTTTTTGTCAAGAGGGGTGGGCCCTTGATTGGTACCAGCTCGGACTGTCTTTCATGTTCTCCCTGCTCAGGGGAAGATGGTCTTAACCTCAAACTTTCTTTCTTGAGAGATGCTGATTGTGATGGTATCTAGACGAAGTTCTGGCTAGGAATGATCTCTTTCGGATTTGGATTCGGATAGAGCTTCAGCTAAGGAAGGCTATTTTTAGGCTTGGGATGAGGTGGCACTCTGGCAGAGCTTCCACTGAGGATAGGCTAATGGAGGGCTAGGCTAAGGTGGCACTTTAGCAAAGCTTCCACTAGGAATAGCTATTTCTGAAAATATTCCAGGGACACTCAGATAGGGGTCGGCTAGGAAAGGTTATTTCTGGGCTTGGGATGAGGTGGCACTCCGGTAGAGCATCCACTGGGGATAAGCTAAGAGAGCGCTAGGCTAAGGTGACACTTCGGCAAAGCTTCCGTTGGGAATGGTTATTTCTAGAAATATTCCAGGGACACTTTGAAAAAGAAACGAGCTAACCTAAAATTGGATTGAAAAAATCCAAAGTCCCAAAGAACACTTTGAAGATCCAAACAGAATTTCAGATCTTAACAAAGATCTCTTCGTAGAATATACTATCAAGAATGCTCAAGAACGCTCAAGAACACTCAACAACAATCAAGGGAGGTGGCTCAAGAATATACAATTTTTGGCTAAAATCTTCAAGATCCCGAAAAACACTTCGAAGATCCAAATGAGTTTTGGATCTTTACGAAGATCGCTCTGAACATCAAAAGAAAATCAAGAGGGGGGAGGGAAGGAAAATTTCACTCTAAAAGGGGATTCAGGTGTCTGTTGGTGTCTTTTTTTCTAAGGGATGGGGTATTTAAAGTTTTTTTCAACCAAATAGGAGAGGGGGAATCCCTTTATCCAGTGGACAAAAGGGGCCTCTTGCCTAAAGTGAAGAGATAGGATTTTTGTCCAATGGATAAAGGGGGTTGAAGGCAAAATTGGGTGGGGAGGGCTTTTGTCCATTGGGTAAAAGTGGTTTTCAAAAAAAATGGGAGGAGAGAGAAATTTTAGATCGAAAAAATTTGATTTTCAGAAAAGCAGGAGGAGAGAGAAAGTTTTCCCAAAAAAGGTAGTTTTTCAAAAAAGCAAGAGGTGAGAGAAAGTTTTTTCAGAAAAGGCAGTTTTCCAAAAAACGAGAGGAGAGAGAAGGTTTTATCAAAAAAAGGAGTTTTTGAAAAAGGGGGAGAAGAGAGAAAGTTTTGTTAAAAAAGGTAATTTTTGAAAAAGCAAGAGGAGAGAGAAGGTTTTGCTAGAAAAGGCAATTTTTAAAAAAGTGGGAGGAGAGAGAAGGTTTTTCCCGAAAAGGCAGTTTTCAGAAAAGCATGAGGAGAGTGAGAATTTTTCCAGGGGTACGGGAGATGTCACAGGTGCACGAATGCATGGGTGTGCAGGTAATGTGCAAGGTGTGCCGGCCATGTGCACGGGGTGCGGGCACAGTGTGCACGGTGTGTTGGCCATGTGAATGGTGTCCGGGCACAATGTGTATGGCGTGCTGCTGGGGCCTGCACACTGTACGGCAAGGTGGCACATAGTGTGCGACTGGGCCGCACATAGCGTGTGGCAGGCCCACGGACAGGTGTGCGGCCAGGCTAGGCTTGGCTAGGCTGGTTGGCTTGGCTAGGCTGGCCAGTTGGCTTAGCTGGGCTGGCTGGCTTGGCTGGCTTGGCTAGCTGGGTGGCCAGTGTGCGCGGTATGCGCACAAAAAAAACATGATTTTCTGAGAATGATTGCCAAAGATCCATCGATCCAATTTTGGCATACCATATATCGTCGGAATCGTATTTCAAAACACTATCCATCTATATGGTCATCTTGATTGGATTCTTTCATATATAAAAAGCAAAAATTGGACCCCTTCCCTTCCTTATCTGGGTAGGTAGGGGATGAATTTTAGGGTGTTTGGGTCAGGTGATGGATTTTTTCAGGTTTCCAGCGGGACTATCCGTGTGCATGACATATGTGCAGGAAGGTGTGATTTTTCAGGGATGATTGCTGGAGATCCATTGGTCCGATTTTGGCATATCATATATCGTCAGAATCGTGTTTCCTAGAACCATTCATTTGTATGATCATCTTGACCAGATTCCTTCATATATGAAAATTCAAAATTAGACCCTCATCTTTCCCATGCGGGGATTCTAGGGTTTAGGGTAGGGGAATGTTTCCATCAACATATCTAATGATCGGAAGCTGAAAGCCTCACCCAAGATCCATATTTCATCATAGCCAGGGGAGGGTGACAAAATTGGGTGTCTGCAACAAGGTACGTGATCCTTTTGATATACCCAAAGGTACGCAATCAAGGGGTGACTTCCTTGCTTATTACTCATGACTACACACGAGGTTAAGCAGCAGGCCATGGGGGATGTGGAACCATAAGTGATTGTGTGCAAAAATGTAATATGAGAATATCATTATTCGATCTCAGATTGTCATAAAGTGCATGGACCTCCCCAAGGGTGCTAGCACAATTACGAACATCCCTGCCATTTAACAATACTCCACACCCTTATATAGGAAGCGGCTACCATTTGCTCTCAGAGTACTATCCATGACATCCACTGACCTCCCAGAGGGTGTAGGCATGGCAGGGAGTCCTTCGCCAAATGGTTTCACTTCGAGCATGATGCATTATGCGGTTAGCATATACAATTACAAACATAGGGTTAGCCAAACATGTTTTCAAATAGATGTGGTGAAAAATGTTCTTGCATTTAGTGGTAGCATCTAGTGTTGGAAACTCAAAAAATCCCAATGGATTCACCACTATAAGGGTAGCGGCCGGAATCTCTTCCCTTTGTGGGGGGAGAAGACTTGCATTCGGCCTTCTCTCCTCTCTTTCTCTTTCTTAGGGAGGGTGTGTCATTATGAGGGTAGCGGCCAGAGAAATGAACTATGCCTCCCCTATCCTCTCTCCTCTCTCTCTCTCTTTTATGTGAGGGGAGGGGTTTGTGTCATGTGTGTTGTGCTTTCAGACCCCGCACCACCGTATTACCACCTGGAGATAAGTGGAGGCCTATTTACAAGAGTATAAAATTCATCATTTGAGATGGGGATTTGATGATGGTCCAATTCGGGGATTGAGATCATATAAATGAGGTTTGGAGTCACCACCTAGGGTTATGGGCCTAGGACTCGGGGGTGGGCCCAATTCCTGAGAAAAGGGCCCAAAATTTAGTCTGGTCTAGAGATTTAGGGTAAGTGTCAGGTTACAGAATTGGGAAGGCGTTAGGCACCCAATTTGCCCTGTTCAACCAGTCTTCTTGCTAGATGCTTGAAAACGAACATTTTTCACAATTATTACTATTCCACATGTATGGCTAAGTTATCACACATATATACATTAATTGAATTCAAACTACTATATACACAAACAAAAGTATGTATAAAGTCTACATAATGACAAGTTGGTTGAGAAATTATACCTGAACTTAATCCCTGTTTCGGGTCAAGAGGGGTGGACCCCTGATTAGTACCGGCTCGGACTATCTTTTGAATTCTCATGGCTGAGGGGAAGATGGTCTTGACCTCCAACTTCTTTTCTTGAGAGATGCTAATTGTGATGGTATTCAGATAGCATTTCGGCTAGGAACAATTACTTTGGAATAGGGATTTGGACAGAGCTTTGGCTAGGGAAGGTTATTTCCATATTTGGATTTGGACAGAGCTTCAGCTAAGGAAGGCTATTTCCAGGTTTGGGATGAGGTGGCACTCTGGTAGAGCTTCAGCTAGGGAAGTCTATTTCTGAATTTAGGATGAGGTGACATTCTGGTAGAGCTTCCGTTGGGGATAGGCTAAGGGAGGGCTAGGCTGAGGTGGCACTTCAGTAGAGCTTCCCCTGGGAATGGCTATTTCTTGAAAGATTCTAGGGACACTCAAACAGGGGTTCGGCTAGGAATGGCTATTTCTAAAAAGAAATGGGATGACCCAAAAATAGATTGAAGAACTCCAAAGTCCCAAAGAATACTTTGAAGATCTGAAAAAAGTTTTAGATCTTAACAAAGATATCTTCATAGACCCAAAGAACCTCAAAAAGGGGGATTTTTGTCTCAGGAACGGTCAAGAATGCTCAAGAACACTCAAGAACACTCAAAGCAGGTGGCTCAAGAACATACTATTTTTTACCAAAAACTGGATCTAACTAAGAATTTGGATTGAAGATCTCTATGATCCCGAAGAACACTTTGAAGATCCGAATGAGTTTTTGGATCTTGACGAAGATCGCTCAAAAGATCAGAAGAAAATAGAGGGGGAGGGAGGAAAATTTCACTATGAAAGAGTGAAGGGGGATTCTGGTGTGTTTGTGTATTTTTTTCTAAGGGAGGGTGGTATTTATAGTTTTTTCCAGAAAAATAGGAGAGGGAATCCCTTTATCCAGTGGATGAAAGGGCGGCTCTTGCATAAAGTGAGGGGATAGTGTTTTTGTCCAATGGGTAGAGGGGGGAGTTGAAGGCAAAAATGAGTGGGCAGGGCTTTTGTCTAATGGGTAAAAGGGGGTTTTTGAAAAAATAGGAGGCGAGAGAAATTTTAGCTAAAAAAGGCAGTTTTGAAAAAATGGGAGGAGAGAGAAATTTTAGCAAAAAAAAGGTGGTTTTTAAAAAAATGGGAGGAGAGAGAAATTTTAGCTAAAAAAGGCAGTTTTCAAAAAAATGGAAGGAGAGAGAAATTTTAGCCGAACAAGGTGGTTTTCAAAAAAATGGGAAGAGAGTGGAACACCAATCCCAGCCGTTGATGGTGGCACACGAGACCAGGCTGATGTGCCCGAGGTATGGTTAGGTGACTACAGAATGCCCCTCTTTGGTCGAGGAATATGCCAACGGCCGAAGAGCAAAGAAAAGAACGACCACATTTTGTCACCCGGAGCATGTACTACCGTCATCTTGCTCAGTTATAATGGAGTTGAAAAATGCAACAAACAATATCTCCTAACTACTTTGAAGTTGAGGACTTACCTAGGGCTGCCAATTGTGGAAAGGAATTCGCTACTCTTCCAATCTTGTAAAAAATGTTAGTACTTTGATCTTTAATATTCCTTAGCTGGGCTTCACATGTGCCAGTTCAGGGAATTTTGGTCTCTAGACTGAGTCCTTTTACCTAATCTGGACTATATGGGAGCGAAGGTTATAAGAGAGGAATACACTGCTTTTCCAATCCTGTAACAAGTAAAACACTTGATTCTTTGATTTTCCTTAGCTGGGCTTCACATGTGCCAATTTAGGGAATTTTGGTCTCCAAGCTAGTTCTTTTGAACCAATCTAGATCATATGGTCTTCCAGGTGGGTTTTTTGAATTGGGCTAGGCTATCTAGTTTTCCAGGCGGGTTCTTTCGAACTGGGTTGGGCTATCTGGCCTTGTCAATTATATGAAAGAAACTCGCTGCTCTTTCCACCCTGTAAAAGACAATAACAATTGATTTGGATTTTTTATTTGAAATTTGAATTTTGATGCTTGATTTGTAGTCTTTTAATTCTTGCTTTTGATTTGGAATTTTAATTCTTGCTTTTGATTTGGTTTGAATTTTATGCTTGATTTAGAATCTTTTAATTCTTTGGTTCTTCTTTGAATTGAATTTAGACTTCTAAATTGGAGTCCCAAAATAATAAATTTTTTTTATATAAAATG
>NW_024868167.1:528457-580889 GCF_013358625.1 Macadamia integrifolia
TTACTTGCATTATTTATTTCCATTAGCATGACGAGAAGGAACCACCTACCTTGGCCTCCTATGGCCATCCGAACATGGTTCAGTCCTAGCATAGGATGCTCCCTAACAGGGTGAAGGAGATGGTTGATGATACCTATCTGTGTTAGTTGTCCCTATTAGAGACCTCGATGTTTAATCCAACATTGGTGGGGGCCCTGATGGAGCAGTGGTGGCCGAGTACTCACACTTTCCACCTTCCTATTGGTGAGATCACCATTACGCCTATGTGCTTCTATATCTTGAGAGGCATTCCATTTGGGGGTAGATCCATGACCCTACCCGTAGGATTTTTTATTGCAAGGGAGTTTGCAGATCTGACCGGTATCACCATTAAAGCCGGACCCAGACATGCATCCACCTAGAGGAGATTAGTGTCCGATGGTGGAAAGTCAGCCTGGGGGAGAATCCAGGCAACATGTCTCAGGTGGCACATTCCTTCTTGCTATTCACTGTGGGTCAATACCTCTTCAATGACCTCGGAGGAGGAGTAGATATCCGCCTGGTGTACTTACTCAAAGATCTTTGCATAGTAGATTCCTGAGACTGGGGTGGGGCCACCTATGCATATCTCCTGCGGTCCCTAGACCTGCTATCCTATGGAGATAGAGGCCTCAAGGGGGTAGGCTACATTATCCAAGTAACTTTCTATCTCATATCCATTTTCTTTCAGTCATTTGGTCTGCACTTTCTTACTTTGATTTCTTGAAACAATCCTGGTGTTTTGAGCACCTAGGGACCATAGCCCCTAAACTGAGGGATCCTGAGACATTCTTCTTCCCCCTGGCCACAAAGTGGGGAGATAACTAGGTGGTTTGGGCCCGATGCCATCCTCTGGAGACCACCGCTCATTCTCTTTTGAACGATCTCACTGAGGTATGCCATGTCTGACATTGAAATTCTATTTTCCTGATGTTGTACTTACCCTTCCTTGGTTTTGCAGGTTACTTGGAGACCATACTATGACCTCGTATTTTTGGATTCCAAGAGAGTCGCCTTGGCTCATCAATTGTCTGAGAACCGAATCCTTTTTTAGGGTATGTGGGGCCATGCCTAGTACAAAGGAGAGAGAGTAGTACCCCAGTGGTCAGATATCGATCCACGTCCTTCTCTCGGTCTTCCTCCACCCACCATGCACTGTCCAGAGATCATCCCAGTGGACGAGATGAGGTGCTTGGCTAACGGAGTATGGGAGGACTCCTTTCTTGACTCAAATAGGGACTATGAAGCCTCCCTGGAGGAGGAGATAGTGTGCACCCCTCTCAGTCCTGATGGTCCAGTGGTACATTGCCCTTTCTTGAGTATTTCCTATAGATTCTTCCTTGTTTTGATCTTGACTGATGTTCTTTTAGGGGAGAGTGAGACGTGTAGATCCTTCTATTGTTTGGTCGCATGTCAGTGCTACCGATCCTTCACAAGCAGGGCCCTCTACTAGTGCTGACAGGTCTCTCAAGGTTGCCAATGTCCCCTTTTATACCTTCCCTAACTGGACCTATCCCAATGCAGTCAACCCCAGTCTCCCTCATCTTTTGGAGCTGAACATAGATGTAGACGCTTCCCTTGGGCTACCTATTCCTTATGATTATGTGAGTATCTGATCATTTTCCAATTAACTCTTGATTTCCTTCAGCTAATATGCTCTTTCTCAGATGTCCCCGAAGGTCTATGCTGAGATCAAGAGCATGCACTATGACCTGTGCGAGATTATAGTTGCCAAGGATCGGGAGATTGCCCGGTAGGGTGCACTAATTAAGGACCTCACCCAGAGGTTGGAGTAGTTTGGACTAGCATCTATGGATTCCCCGGTGCTTCATGAGGATGGTTCAAAGTACGGTTCAGATGATGGCTTCTGACCCATAGGGATTGTTCCTGTATTTCTTGCAAACACAAACATATAGATATTTTCTTATTTTTTTCCCTCCCCTTATTTATTCATTATTTATTTCAGATTCTTATGAAAACATACTTTTGCCACAAATAAAAATCTTTCTTTTTTTTTTTTTTTGCTTACAATACTTAGGCACAATCAATTCCATAACTAAAGTCATAATTAGAATAATCGGGATAACACAAAAATCCAAATACTTCCTCATTCTATTACCAAGTGAATTATATGAAAAGGGGGACAACTTTCCTACCATAGATGGGATAGGTGAATAACAAGGTGGGGAGACAATTCTTGAGGTGGGTGAAAGTTCACTAACTCTTCTGGTCCGTCTCCTCGAGCCCATATTGTCAACTGATGTACATAGGAAAATAAAAGGATGTGTGAGTCAATCCCATCAATCTGACATAGTTGTGGCCTGGGGTCTTCATCAGATAATCTTCTTGTGGCTTCCCTAGGCACCTCCATGTGATATCTTGCACAGTCCTTTCCTACAGGTACTTTTCCCAATCAGTGATAAGGTCAAATTCTGGAACTTCTCTCTTAGCCTAGTAACAAAAAACTCCAAGTGAGCTTCCCCTTAGTGGTGTGGTGAGCTTCAGTTTCTCGAGGAGCCAAATCTGAAAAATAGCAAGACTCCCCTGATAATGATCTAGTCTGAATCTATGGCCATAGCTCATGTCATCAAATCCCTTGAATGTTTTTGCAAAAAACGTAGGGACGATGTCATCTCCCTTCTTCAACTATTTTACTACCTCAATTAGAACAGATGGTGCACCATGCCCGGAAGTGCTAAGAATATAACGAGCTATCATACAAAGTAAATGAGCATCCTGGGATCTCTGCCGATGGATTCCTTCCATTGGTAGATATTGGATGAAGATTTGAGCCACCTTCAGAATGTCGATCTTCCCATACTTGACAAACTACTTCACTTCTTCTTCCTTCCATCCAAAGAAATCCTGAATTTCCTCTAAGCAATCTTCCTTCAAAGAGGGTTGGAACAAACTACCTTTGGGTGGAGATAGCATACAAACCCAAAATTCTTCAAGAGTTGGGCAAATCTCTGCTAATCCAAACCAAAATACATGTAGGTTGGCATCCCAGTGTTGAGGCACCTATCAGAGTAATCGGTAATGTAGCTTCATGCATCCAACCAGTCAATAAATGACACATTCATGGATTCCAGCAATCCTAGTGCCCTCATATTTATGTCTGAGGTCCATTTCCTCAATGTCTTATCCAACGAGCCCATGAATTTTCGTGAAACCAATACAAACGATGAGATATGATGATTTATCAAAGCATTACTCATTAGCTAATGATTCAAACAAGCCTTTACAGCTATTGCATTAAGCTCTTCTTTTTTTGACTTTGATTGATCAAGGGTGGGGAAAAAACTAGCCTTGATAAACTAGTGCCAGGTGGCAATTTTTTTTGGGGGGATAAAATCCAAGATAAGAGTGGATGGGCCATAGGTAAATGACAAATACCTAATGGCCTTGCATGCCAAATGGCGATTCTTGGGGGATAGAATCCTGGATAAGAAGTGATGGACCAATGGGTGGATGATAGATACCTAATGGCCTTTCATGCCAAATGGCGATTCTTGGGGGACACAAACTATGATGATCTCCTAAGATACTTTGATTATTAATCAAGGAACCAATTTATTACCTTTAGATGGTTGAGACCGCACTTACCCATGTTAAGTTGCCTACGTATCCCTCGAAAGGAATCAGGTCTGATGTAGTTCAAGCTATTTTCCCTTTTAGACATAATATTTCTTGAGTTGATTTATGTTAACCAGTCCGGGTATTTCTTCACCATTGTGGTCTATGAGTTTCACAGCTTTACCTGGTAAGATTTCTTTGACAGTGAATGGGCCGCTCCATTTAGACCTGAATTTTCTTCTTGGGTCATGAATTGGGGCTCTTTGTTCTCGAAGAACAAGTTCATCTTCTTCTATGTGACGAGGCTTCACATTCTTGTTGAAGGCCCGGGGCATTCTTGATTGATATTTCTTCAGATTATCCATAGCTTTCATCAAAAATTGAGCTCATTATGTCTGGCCTTTATCCACTCTCCTTTAGGTAGCTGACTATCAAGGAGTACCCTTAAGGATGGTACATGGATTTTCACGGGTAGAACCGGCAACAACTCTATACACCAAAGAGAAAGGTGTTGCCCTTGTTGAGGAACATTCAAAAGTCCAGTATGCCCATAAGGCAAGTGGTAACTTATCAGCCCAATCCTTGTGTGTTTCTGTCATTTTTTACAAAATGACTTTTATATTCCTATTAGCTGCTTCTACTGCCATATTGGCCTACGGCCTGTAATTGATAGAGCAATGCCTTTTGATACTGAACTTTATGCATATTTTATCGGTCTTGCCCCAAAAATGGGATCCCTGATCTGATATCAATTCTTGAGGTACTCCATATCATGCAATGATATTTTCTTGGATAAATTTGGCTACCTTAACAAATGTGAGGACCGCATGGGACTGAGCTTCTACCCACTTGATGAAATAATCAATGGCTACTAAGATGAACTCGTGGCCATTGGATGCTTTAGTGGCCAAGGTGAACTGAGCAAATGCAGCACTGTTGGTGGGATATGTATGTTGTCAGTAAATATCTGACACTTGTGGCATTTGTTGACAAAGTCCATGCAATTTGCTTCCATTGTGTTCCAATAAAATCCTAGCCTGAGGATCTTCTTAGATAAGATCTTGGCATTCATGTGGGGTCCACAGAGACCTTGATGAATTTCTTCCATGATAGTTGTAGCTTGTTCCTCATCTACACATGACAACTGTATTCCGTCAGAGGATCTCTTGTATAACAAATCCTCTTGGAGAATTAACTGGTTGGCATATCTCCTCAAAAACTTCTTCTCTCTGTTAGTTGCTTCAACTGGGTGCTTCCTTTCCTTGATGAAATCCACTATGTGAGCGAACCAAGACCGACCATCCATAGTGAGAGAGTTCACAGAATTCTGATAAATGGGCCTACTTCTATGTTCTACAAAAAATGGTCAAACTCTAGCCATAGGGTTGTACTCTACCATAGAAGCCAAGGTTGCAAGGGCATTAGCAAACCTGTTGTTATCCCTATAGAATTATTTGAACGAGATCTTCTCAAAGTGTTCAATCACCTTTTCCAGATGTTCTTGATATGGCTTCAAATTTTCATCTCTAGTTTTCCACTTTCCTTGCATCTGACAAATGATAATGGATGAATCTTCGTAAACCTTAATCCTTTTCACCCCAATGGTTAAAGTAGTTTTGAACCCTAAAGCACAGGCTTCATATTTAACAATATTGTTGGTACAGGGGAAGCAAGGCGAAATGATGAAGGAAAATAAAGGCCGTCAGGAGTGACTAGTAATATTCCCGCACCTCATCCCTTCTGATTGGCTGCTCCATCAAAGAATAACTACCATTCATTAACTATATCTTCTTCCTCTATCATTACGATTCCTTCATCAGGAAAGGCATCATCCAAGGATCTTCCTTCTTCTGTGGGGTGAGTAGCCAAATGATCAGCTATGGCCTGGCCCTTGATAGATTTTTGAGTGACATAGGTGATGTCAAACTCTAATAGCAAAAGTAACCAACAGGCTATCCTTCCATTAAGGCCAGTTTCTTGAAGAGATATTTAATGGAATCCATCTTTGAGATCAAGTGCACTGGATAGGAAACCATGTAGTGTCGTAACCTTTTAGTTACCTAAATCAATGTAGCACAAGTTTTTTCCAAAGATGTGTATCGGATCTTATATTCTAGAAACTTCTTGCGGAGGTAATATATGGCCTACTCTGCCCCGTTTTTGTTTCCTTCTACGCTAGCAAAGAGCCCATGGAATATTCTCCCATGGACAAATACAACAAAAGTGGTTCTCCTTCCATCGGCGGTGTCAATTCTGGTGGGTTCATAAGGTACTCCTTGATTTTGTCAAAGGTTTGATGGAATTGGTCATTCCATTCCACAGGCTGAACCTTCTTCAGTAGCTTGAAAATTGGTTCATAGATTGTAGTCAGCTGAGCTATGAATCTACTAATATACTGGATGTGACCCAGAAATCCTCGTATTTGCTTCTCAGTCTGAGGCGTGGGCATTTCTTAAATTGCCTTGATCTTGATAGGGTCGACTTCAATGCCTCTTTCACTCACCAAGAAGCCTAACAACTTTCCCGTCATTGCCCCGAACACACACTTCTGAGGGTTCAAGTTCAACTGACACTTCTTGATTCTTTCAAAGAATCACCTTAGTGTGGGAATATGCCATTGTTAATCTTTTGACTTTACTATCATGTCATCCATATAGACTTTCACATCTTTGTTCATCATGTCATGCAATATGGCCATGACTACTCTTTAATAAGTTGCCCCGGCGTTCTTCAGTCCAAAAGGCATCACCTTGTAACAATAGATTTCCCACGGAGTGGTGAAGGCCATTTTCTCATGATCCTTTGGGAGCATGCTTATTTGGTTGTATCCCGAGAATCCATCCATGAACGATAACAAAGCATGCCCTGCCATATTATCCACCAATATATCAATGTGAGGTAATGGGAAATTATCTTTGAGGCTTACTTTGTTAAGATCTAGAAAGTCCACACATATTCATACCTTGCCATCTTTCTTCGGTACTGGTACAATATTGGCCAACCATTGGGGGTACTGCACGACTTGTAGGAACCCCACATTCCATTGCTTCACAACTTCTTCTCTGATCTTCTCACTCCATTCTAGTCGCATTCTTCGAAGCTTCTATTTTACTAGCTTTGCCTCAGTGTAAGCCGGCAATCGATGCTGCACGATGTTAGGGTCGATACTAAGCATATCCTCGTATGACCAAGAAAAGACCTCAGTGAATTCCTTCAGATGATTAATTATTCATTCTGCTTCTTCATCATCAAGGGTAGTGCCAATTTTTACCTCTCGAAGGCATTGGTTGGTTCCTAGATTAATAACCTGAGTATCCTCATGGATGGGTTGGGCTTTCTTTGGTTTGCATTGTTTTATTAATTCTTGATATTTATTAAGATCATCATCAAAAAAAGGTGGCAAGTCATACTTAGAGTCAGAAATTTCATTCATGAAAGAAGGAGTAACAAACTTGACATACAAGGACTCTGGACTCTTCTCAAGAGGGGAGGTTAACATAGAATCATAAACAATAGACTTGACTACAAACTCGATAACTAGCTTGATGCTTTTGCCAGGGGTATTTAGGCTAGATGACTCAAAAGCATGAGCAAACTTGAAGTTTTCTCTAATGCTTGTCCAGTTCAGAACTGGTTCAGTGGCTTAATGGATGAGGAGATGTGGCAAAGGGCCTTCTTCACCTTCTGAGAAAGTTGCTGCTATTTCTTCAGTGGCACAATAGTTCCTCTGGACAAGTGCCTGCTTCTTCACAAATACCAGTTGATTAATCTCGTGCTCTTGGAAGCTGAACTTTCTGAGGGGTGAAGATTGGTGGAGACTGCTGAATTCTTTTTTTATGAAGTCTATCTTTTCGAGCCTGTTGAGGGATGCCATCGCATTGCCTTGGTCACACTTTTGACCACCTTCACAAGCCCTCCCATTGCAATTGGTTAGGGCATAATACATACAAAACATCATCCTCTGTGCTCTCCTCTGTTTTGCATAAGTGCTTCTTCCTCCAAAAGGATGGGGCTTGAGCTCATGCAACTCTCAGGCTCTTAGCTCTTGTAGGAGGGAGAAAATGAAGCCTTTCACATCAAGGGAAAGTGGTAGACTCTATGTGAGTCTTATCTTATTTTCCCACTCCCTTTTCAAGATGACTCAAGGACCTGGCAATTCTTTTGATTGGATTAGTGTTGTGGGGTTATCAGAGGTGAACCCATCTTCAATCATTGCAACCTCCGCTGTCCTAGTAATGCAGTTGTCTTGATCACTTTCCTTAACCAGCATTTACTATTATTCCACTTCATGAGTCACCCAATTGAACTCATCTTGGAAGAACACTTCAAGTCCTGGTTGCATCTTAGCGGCGATTTCATCAAACTAGGGCTCCATATTTCCACAAAAAGGGAAGTCCTCTCCTTCTTTCATGAAGTACCCATTGAGAGTAGGGTAGTAAGTGATGAAGATCTTCCTAGTCATCCTTAGCACTTTCTTCCCTTTGACAGTTGGGGGAGTGTACTCGAGACCATTTTTTCCTTTGTTCACCTCCAAACTAGGCTGCTTTGGAACTCCTTGATGATATTTCCCTAGCCCCATGCCAAGAAAGTACCATATATTCTTCATCATCTGATTGATTCACTGGCGGACTCCAGATGGTTTCATAGTTAGCTGGGATTTTCTCCTTTGGAGCTTCTTTGGCAATGGCTGCACATGTGGTGTCTAATTCAAAACCACTCAGTTGAACCTCCTGGTCTTGTTCTTCCCCCTTTCAATGTTAGCCAAAGTCTTAACCACTTCAGGATCTCTGACCACTATGACCACCTTTCCCTCATAAATGAACTTCATTCTTTGGTGAAGACTAGAATATACTGCCTTCGCAGGTTAAAAGCTGTCAGTATATTAATGACTTGGAAATCAACATCAAACTTCACCAGGCCAATCTTTACAACAAGGTTAATGATGCCAATAATCTTCCTCTTGGTATTATCGTATGCCCTTATGGATTGGTTGGTTGGCCTCATTCCTTCCAAGTTGATGCCGATACTCTTTGTTGATCTCAATGGTAGCATATTCAAAGCAGACCTATTGTCAATAAGAACCTGGGGAACCACTTTGTCAAGGCATTCAACCGTAATGTGGAGAGCCCGATTGTGTTGGGTTTCCTTAGGAAGCTTAGAATCCAAGACCATCAGGGACTGCACCACATATGTTGCCCCTACTATATGTGTGAGGTGTGTCAGATTTATCTCGATCGGCACTTGCACATTAGCAAGAGACCTCAAGACTGCGTCACGATGAGAAGGGGATGCCGTCAACAATCCCCAAATGGAGATATTTGTCTGGGACTTCTTGAGTTGAGCCAAGACTAGCTTCTCTGGATCTTTCTTCACGCTACTAGTTCTGGCGTCATTAGCCCTTTGTTGTTCTACTGCTAGAGCCTTGCCCTTATAGTCTTTCCCACTTCTAGTTTCCATCACGTTGATTGGTTTTTTCACAATAATCTTCGTGGGATAACTGTCTTCATCATCACTATTGGTTAGGGTGATTATCCCCACCATAGAATCATTTTCTTCTTCTGATTCTCCTTCCTTGTTTGGGGTGGGAAGTTAAGGACCTCCACAAATATCCATAGCCCTGGCTCATAGCTTCTTAACTGCATTGGGAAGCTATGGGTATGCAATGTCTACCACCTCTACTATTGTGTCATCTGGTCCTATTTCCTCTAGATCATCCAATTGCTCCCTGTAGTAAAGATCACTGACAGTTACTTCCCCTAACATTTTGTCAATTTCTTCTATCCTTTCCTGCATCTTTAATGCAGTGGAGTATACTTCGCACAGCTTTTGTTTTGGCTCGACTAGGGAATCTGGTTCGTCTAAATAAACTTGCATCGACTCTAAATCTTGCATCAATTTTTAAATCTGATATAGAATCATCTCCTCCCATGCAGAGGGAAGGGTAATTGCCACCTGTTGGGTCAGCTATTAGATCCTCACCAACAATAGCATAGACTACAAAATATGTCAGATGTTCTGGTGAGTAATATTTTGACTCACAATCATAATCATTGTACCAAGGCCCTTGGTAGTCATTCGAGTCTAGATACCCATCATCCTCTTGAGAATCAGTCATCTCCATCTTTCTAATCTTCATTTTCATCCTAATTGTCATCGTCATTGTCATCATCATCATCCTCTTCTTTGCTAATTTCACCCCCACTTGATTCTTCATCAGATTCCTCAGGACCATCAAATTCTTTGGCATCCAAATGCTCGTAGTATTCAGAGTGTACAGACTGGAAGTTTTCCATAGGGTTTGTCTTATCATTACTGGCTCAAAGTTGGACTAGTCCTGACTCACCATCCTCAGTGTCACTTCCTATGTGGATTAAGGAAGCGTATTCCTTGATCTGGTCCCCCATGCCCAATGTGGTTACTGCTCTAAGAAGATCAATTGTAATCTCTTCAATTACTTCTAGATTATCTTTTGAAGTTATAGCAGGATGAATTAGAGAAGTGGGATCACTCTCTAGGTCTTCCCCTATTGATGAAGTCATCTTTGGGGAATCTGGTAGTGTAAGCATATCCTTTCAATCATACTCGTTCATCCATCCTTCTTTTGAGTTATACACCGAACCTTAAGAATGGGATTGGTATGAGGATGATGAGAGATATGAAGTGGGATGATATGAAGATGATGTAATGTGAGAGGTAGGATATGAAGATTGGGGGTGACAGGATGAAGAGGTTCCTCCACTTTGATTGTGGGGGAAAGGTTGATGATAATATGGTGGGGGTTGGTAATGTGGTATGGTGGACCCTTCTGTGGATGAGGAAGGATAAACAGCGGGCTTATGATCTTCTGATTCTTCTTTTGATGGTTCTCTTCTTCTGGGGGTCTTTATGACTACAACCCTTTGATTCATGACTCTTTTGTAAGCACGGGCATTCATATGATTCTTTCAAGCTCTAGGTACAATGAGTTTAGTGGGGTCACTCTCTGTGTTTCTTCATCTAGATTGTTCACATGATCAGGGAGTGGGTTGGTATTGACATTGGGAGACTGTTTGACCTTGATATCAATGGTTCTATTGTCTACCAAATCCTAAATTACATGTTGTAAACCGAAACATCTTTCAGTATTGTGCCCCTTCTGAGTGTGGCAAGCACAATACTCATGATCCCCATACCAAGCTGGAGGAGGGTTGTTGATCACTCTTGGAGCCACTATCTCTAGAAATCCTTGCTTCTTTAACTTCTCATATGCTGTCGTTACGGGCATTCCCAAATTAGAAAACTAACTTCTTGGGTGAGGGGCCTTTTGGGCAGGTGCATCTGCTTGTATTATGAAGGACTATAAAGAAGTGCCTAGTGAGACTGACTGTTGAGTTGCACTCACCATATTAGTTTCTGGACCCTTTCCCCATCTGACTCGGGTGTTCTAGCTTGCATCTTGAGAGGATCCTTGATACTGGGCCTCTCTCAAAATTCTGTTCTCTACACGTGGTTCGGTGGCTATTGAGGCATAAAAGTTTACATATGCTGATAGTAAAGATCATAATAGGGTTTTGATAGGTTTTCTATCAACATCTCTACCTGCTCTGCTTCTGAAGGCCTATCTGCCATCTTGGCGACCTTATCTCTGAATCTCATCAAGAAGGCAGTGAATCCTTCTTTAGGCTGCTACTTTAATGACTCAAGCTCCCAACGTTTCACATCCACCTTAGTATTGTAAGAGTACTGCTTGGTGAAGGCTTTCACTACCATTGCCCAGTTTTGAGTTTGTGATGACAACAACTGTGTGAGCCACCTCAACGCTGGTCTTGATAGGGTTATGATGAGCACATTTATGTGTGAAATCTAGGGTAGTAAATCATGCATTTTACATATTTAGAATGGAGCTACCTTGGGTTTTACTCTCTTTTTGCAGGTTTTATACTTTCAATGCCTTAAGGACTATCGGGCATTATATCTCCAATTTTACATATAAAGAGGTCCTATTTCTTTTCATGGTTACGAATAGGACAAAATTCTGAGCAAGATGGATGTGTTCAATTAAAAGTACACATTCGTTTGGTCAACCGTACAAGTGATTATTCTTTTCGGGCAAGAAAAAGAATAATGGATCAGAACTGAACCGAGATGCAGGACCAGCCCGTCTGCAGTTGTTCCAAGGGTATAAGGAATATTTCAAATGCCAACAAGGATCATTGGACCACATTCTTAAGTGATTGAAGATTCATTTTTGGTAACAACAACTACCTAGCGTAGTTGCTAAGTTGTGGTGTGCAAAATCTCTTCCTTATTAGGAGGTCTCAAGTTTGAACCTCTTAGCTGTTATTTTGTTGAGGTTTTTTTTAGAATATTTTCTCTGACCTACTCATCACTCAAAGGAGGTCGGCCAAGATAGTTATACGCAAGTTTGAAAAAGTGAGAGAAGATAAAGACAAAAAATAGGAAAGAAGAAAAAAAAAAAAAAAAGACAAGGGCATGGATGGAATTTCCCATTTAAAATAGAATATTGTCCAAATCCAACCAAGGAGAATCGGCCAAGGGGGGTTTCTTGTGCAAGAAGAGAGAGAAAAATAGGAAAAAGAGAAAAAATAGGGAAAAAAAGGCAAGAAAATTGTGGGAGATCTCTCCACACGTTTTCTCTCTTCTCACTCCTCCACCTCACCACCAAATCGTCCAAGGGGATCCACCCTTGGATGTCCTTCTCTCTCTCCTATTCCCTATAAAAGGGAGTCCACAAAACTCTAAAAAATTGTCCCTCTCTTCCTCTCTAATTCCTTCTTCTTCTAGGGTTTTTTTTTTCTCTATCTCTTTCTCTAGTTTTCTCTTTCTCTATCTCTAGTTCTAGGTTTATGATTTAAACACTTTTGTAAGTTCTTTTATTCAATTAATGCAAAGCACTTTTATTTTTGATTCAGTCTTTTATTTTTATTATTTAAGTAATTGAAGTTGTAATTTTCAAGTTCTAGTTCTAGGCTTAGTTCTAGGTGACAAGAACAAGCTATGAAGCATGTCTTTCAAGTTCAATTTTTTTTTCTTCAGATTTTTTTTCTCTAGTACTAGAAATTTCAGATTTGGTTTATTCTAGATCTGGTTTTTAGTACTGGTAGTATCTCAAATCGATCAAGTTTTCAGTTTAAGGGTTGAAGTTCATGTAAGTAGACTCCCTCAGTAGTCTTCTCTCCCCCCTCTCATTCCCTCTTCTGACTACCCTTTCTTTCTTAATTTAGGATTTTAATTTCAGTCGTTACATTATTGCTATCCCTTTCCCCCAAGGTTCATGGGTAGTGTATGTGTTGGCTTTGCCCCTCCTAGCCATAGAACCATCAATTTATTGCTTTTATTTTAATTGTCTCACTTTCCCTAAAGTCAAGTAGAGTAACCCTTGTAAGAGTGACTCTCTGGTCAAGCAGGGAAGCTCATATTATGATGCATCCCTTGGGCTAAGTAGAGAAACCTACTTGTGAGTCTCTCTCTAGCTTTCCCCCCTTTCTTTTACTCTATTTTTATTCCAACATTTTTTTCTTCATTTATTATTATTATTATTTTTAAATTGCGTGGGTTGTTTATTTTCAGTTATTTATTTATTTAATTTTAATTGCGTGGCTTGTGTCTTTAAATTCTTAGATGACGAATGGTTAGGACGTTATTTTAGATACATATGTTTAGGACGGTAATTAGAATTAGATCACAACTATTGATCGGTTCACTTTTGTATTATTAAAAGAAATAAAAAATAAATAAAGTGACTGCTCTCCCTGTGTTCTACCCGTAGCTACACTGATCAGTACACTTGCGGTTACATTTAGAATCTCAGACAAGTTTTTGGCGCCGTTGCCGGGGAGACAGTTTCATGTTATTTTTCACTTTCTTTTGGTAAATCAGAGTGCTTTGTTTTGTTTTTTTTTCTTGTCTTTTATTGAATTCCTGAGAAGAACAACTTGCAATAATAGTTGTATCGGTGGAGGTCGCCATGCCTCACAGTATGATAAAGACAGGTTTCGCCCTATTGCAGTACCTCAGAAATTGACCTAAGCAACCCCGGATCCCAGCCGGTAAGCTCTCAAAAATCCAAAAAAAATCAAAAAAATCATTAAAAAATCATAAAAAAAAATTGCTATCCATTCTTTTGTGCTTGTCTTACTCTAGTTGTGGGTAGATTTCTGTTGCATGAGTATTAGGTGGGTACGTAATACTAAGAATAGGTTAGAAAAAAGAAATCCAACAAGTAGTGACCCTATACATTTGTTCTCTTTAAAACCCTTCAATATGGGAGACCAACAGCAAAACCCTTCACCTAAATCTCTGAAAGATAGGTTCTACCCTGCTAGAACAGCCCAACCTTCCTGCATAGTTCTACTGCAAGCCCAGGGCAATAATTTTGAACTTAAATCTCAATACATCACTATGTTGCCCCACTTCCATGGGTTGACCTCTGAGGATGCATACCTATTTCTAAGGGAATTTGAAGAGGTATGTGTTCTAATTAAGATCCAATAGCTTTCTAATGATGTTGTTAAGCTTAGGTTTATCACTTTTGCATTGAAAGACAAGGCTAAGAAGTGGTTGTATAGGTTACCCACAAATTCCATAACCTCATGGGAACAGTTCACAGTTGTCTTCCTTAAGAAGTTTTTCCCAACTCACAAGACCAATAATCTTAGAAGTGATATCCTTCAGTTTAGGCAAAAGCCTAGTGAGTCATTTTCCAAACTTATAAAGAAATTCAAGGATCTACTCCAAGAATGCCCTCACCATGCCTAGACCTATGGCATTTATGTCAAATAATTTATGAGGGTATTGATTACCCTACTAAACAAATGATAGAGTCTATGTGCCCTGAGGGATTCACATCCTTTATAGATGAAGGAAAGGCATGGGAATTCTTACTTGACTTAGCAGACAAAACTCGTGAGTGAGAATCAACCCAAGAGAGTGAAAGAACCATAGGAGGAAAAGGATATTTTGTGGATGGAATAGTAGCCAAGGAAGCCCATTTGGATAGCCTAATCAAGAGAATTGAGGCTATTGTTCCTAGAGAGCCATCATCAGTCAATTTGGTTAAGATCTGTGCTTGGTGCCAGTCCCCTGGACATCTCCTAGAAGAATGCCCCAACACCTCTAGGGGCACTTCTAACATCAATAGTGTTAATACATTATACCAGAATAATCCATATAGTAATACCTACAATCCAGGATGGAGAAATCACCCAAATTTCTCTTGGAATCAGGGCAACCAAGCAGGGCCTTCCAATTTCCATAATCAATGTCAACCTGGACTCCAAAGGCCTCCCTTTGTACAATAATCTTTTTCTCAAAATAATTTTCCTAGGTCAAATGTAGGACCTCAGGCTAGTTTTCCTAGGGCCCCTCTCCTATCATCTTATCAGTAACCCCCTGGGTTTACCAATACTGGAGAGGCAATTAGAATAAGTGACTTGGAAAAAAAATATGGCCCTCATGACAAGTCATCAAAATATTACGAGAGAACTCACTCAAGTTGTCTCAATTATGCATGAGAGGGAGAAAGGAACTTTATTCAGTCAACCAGAGCCTAACCCTAGGCATCATCAGCCTGTTAGTTCACAAACATCAACTAATGCACCACTGAATATAGTACAAGGTCAGACCCAACAAGGGCCCTCTAACCAATGTAATGTTGTTTATGCCCTTAGGAGTGGTAGAGAGTACCAACAGAGCATTCCTAAATCTTCCTCATCTATTACTCATGTTAACTCTCCTTCAGTTGAGGACACAGGTGTGCCTCTTGTTTCAGGTTCGTCTGATGAACCTAAAGATTTTTCTTAAACTAAAGATGATTTGGTTGAGGAAACCAAAAATGATTCTTCTGAACAGGGGCAAATCCCTAACAGTCCTTATGTTCATCCTGNATGCACCACTGAATATAGTACAAAGTCAGACCCAACAAGGTCCCTCTAACCAATGTAATGTTGTTTATGCCCTTAGGAGTGGTAGAGAGTACCAACATAGCGTTCATAAATCTTCCTCATCTAGTACTCATGTTAACTCTCCTTCAGTTGAGGACACAAGTGTGCCTCTTGTTCCAGGTTCATCTGATGAACCTAAAGATTTTTTTGAAACTAAAGATGATTTGGTTGAGGAAACCAAAAAATGATTCTTTTGAACAGGGGAAAATCCCTAACAGTCCTTATGTTCATCCTGTCCCATTTCCTAATCGCTTGGTACACAAAAAGAAGACTGCTTCCATGGATAAAATTTTAGAAGTCTTCAAAAAGGTAGAAGTGAACATCCCTCTTTTGGATGCCATATCCCAGATCCCTGCCTATGCAAAGGTACTGAAAGATTTGTGTACTCACAAACGTATCACTAGTGTGCCCAAAAAAGCGTTCTTGGCAGGTAACATTAGTTCCATAATTACTCAGCCTATAGCAGCCAAGTATAAGGATCCAGGGAGCCCTACCATATCTTATGTCATAGGCAACACCTACATTGAGCATGCCTTACTTGACCTTGGTGCAAGTGTGAATCTTTACCTTACCATGTGTACAAGCAACTTGGATTGGAAGAATTGAAAGCCACTGGAACTACTCTTCAGTTGGCAGATAGGTCTGTTAAAATTTCTAAAGGGATGGTTGAGGATGTTTTACTAAAGGTGGAGGAATTTATTTTCCCTGTTGATTTCATTGTGTTAGATACCAAGCCCTTCTCAACCAAGGATGAGATCCCAATAATTCTAGGAAGACCATTCTTGGCTACCAGTAATGCATTAATCAACTGCCGGAATGGTTTCCTAAGATTATCTTTTGGTAACCAAACTGTTGAGTTTAACATGTTTAGGATTGGCAAGCAACCACATATGGAAGAAGAGATCAATATGCTTGAGGATTTTTTGGATTTTTCTGATGATTTAATTACCAACTTTGATATTAATTTTGATTCAGAATTCCAAGAGTGTATGGATGAGTTGGATGATGATAGTGAAAATTTCTTTTCTGAAGTCTTGAGTCTTCACACACTTGTGGAGCCCTTAGGACCCCCTTCCAATTCCATTTTCAAACCTTCCATAGTTGAGTCCCCTAAGCTAGATTTTAAGGAGTTGCCATCTAATTTCAGGTATGCTTTCCTAGGGCTTGACCAGACTCTTCCTGTAATAATTTCTTCAAATTTGACTTCTAGCCAGGAAGAGGAGTTACTTAAAGTGTTAAAAGATAATAAGGAAGCCCTAGGTTGGACCATGACTGATATCAAGGGTATAAGCCCTTCTATTGTGCAACATCATATACATCTTATGGAGGATTCCAAACCATCCACGGAACCCCAAAGAAGAGCTAACCTAGTAATGATGGAAGCCATTAAGAAAGAGATCCTAAAGTGCTTGGATCATGGAATAATTTATCCTATTTCTGACAACCAATGGGTAAGCCTAGTTCACGTAGTGCCTAAGAAGTCTGGTGTGACTGTAGTTCCCAATGCCAATAATGAACTAATTCCAACCTGTGTCCAATCTGGGTGGAGAGTGTGCATAGACTACAGGAAACTTAATGTGGCAACCTGGAAGGACCACTTCCCATTGCCATTCATTGACCAGATGTTAGAGAGGTTAGCTGGACATGAATACTATTGTTTTCTTGATGGATATTCTGGCTATAACCAGATCCCAATTGCTTTAGAGGACCAATATAAGACCACTTTTACATGCCCATATGGAACATTTGCTTATAGGCGTATGCCCCTTAGGCTTTGCAATGCCCTTGCTATGTTCCAACGATGCATGATGAGCATCTTTTCTGATATGGTCGAAAAAATTTTAAAAGTATTTATGGATGACTTTTCAATTCATGGAAATTCCTATTATGAATGTCTTCATCATCTTTCTCTAGTTTTGAAAAGGTGCATATCTAAGAATTTGATTTTGAATAGGGAGAAATGCCATTTCATGGTTAAATCTGGTATTATTTTAGGCCATGTAATATCCAAGGAGGGAATTAAGGTAGATAGAGCCAAAGTGGATTTAATTGATAATTTACCACCTACTCAATCTGTTAAAGACGTCTGATCTTTTCTAGAGCATGCGGGCTTCTACAGAAGGTTTATTAAGAACTTTAGTCAGTTAGCCTGACCTCTCACTTCATTACTTGCCAAAGATCAAACTTTTGAGTTTTCTAAAGAGTGCCTAGAATCCTTCAAACAACTTAAGAAGGAGTTGACCAATGCACCCATTGTTCAACCACCTGTTTGGACTGAACCTTTTGAACTGATGTGTGATGCTTCAGATTTTGCCATAGGAGCGGTTTTGGGTCAAAGGATTAATAAGTTGCCCACTGTCATTTATTATGCTAGTAGGACCTTAAATGATGCACAACTCAATTATACAACCACTGAAAAATAATTTTTAGCGGTTGTGTTTGCATTAGAAAAGTTTCGGTCTTACTTAGTTGGTTCACATGTGGTGGTGTATACTAATCATTCTGCTCTCAGATACTTAGTTCAGAAGAAGGATGCCAAAGCCCGTCTCATTAGGTGGGTTTTACTTTTGCAAGAGTTTGATTTAGAAATTAGGGATAAAAAAGGAGTTGAAAACCTAGTTGCAGACCATTTATCCCGGCTTCCCAATTCCTTGACTATCGATTCTCCAGTCAACGAGAACTTTCCAAATGAACAGTTATTTGCAGTGTCCAGTGAACCATGGTTTACTGACATTGTCAACTTCTTAGTTTCAAGTGTGACTCCGGATCACTGGTCCACCCAAGATAAGTATAGGTTTCATTCTCAAGTTAAGCACTTTTTCTGGGATGATCCTTATTTGTTTAAGATATGTCCGGATCAGATTATCCGACGATGTGTTCCTGATCATGAGCAACATTCTATTCTCTCTTTTTGTCATGATCATGCATGTGGTGGACACTTTGGACCTAAGAAGACTGCCACAAAGGTTATCCAATGCGGATTTTATTGGCCCACTCTTTTTAGAGATGCTTTTGATTTTTGCAAGGCTTGCCCTGCCTGCCAGTCTTTTGGCCGTATCAATAAGAGGAACATGATGCCCCTCAACCCTATTTTGGTAGTTGAGATCTTTGATGTTTGGGGCATCGATTTTATGGGACCATTCCCTAATTCCTTTGGGAATTTGTACATACTTTTGGCCGTTGATTATGTTTCTAAATGGATAGAGGTCATACCTTGTAAATCTAATGACCACAAAGTGGTGGTCCAGTTTCTCAAAGAGAACATTTTTTCCCGCTTTGGTGCACCACGTGCAATAATTAGTGATAGGGGTACTTATTTTTGTAATCGGCCTTTTGAGGCCTTAATGAAAAAGTATGGGATCACCCATAAGTTATCTACCCCTTATCACCCCCAAACTAGTGGCCAAGTGGAGGTGTCTAATAGGCAGATCAAACAAATCTTGGAGAAAACTGTTAATCCCAACCGTAAGGATTGGTCCCTTAGGCTCATTGATGCCTTGTGGGCCCATCGGACTGCATTCAAGACCGACCTTGGTCAGTCTCCCTACCGTTTGGTGTATGGAAAAGCTTGTCACTTACCAGTTGAGTTGGAGCATAAGGCCTTTTTGGCCATTAAGAAGCTTAACTTTGATTTGTCTGATGCGGGAATTCATCGTAGGCTCCAACTATCTGAGTTGGAGGAACTTAGGAATGAAGCATATGAAAGTTCTAGAATTTACAAGGAAAAGACCAAAGCTTTCCATGATAAACACATTCTGCGTAAATCTTTTGCAATTGGTGATAAGGTCTTATTGTACAACTCTCGATTGCATCTTTTTCCTGGTAAGCTTAGATCCCGATGGGATGGCCCATTTATTGTCCATAATATATATCCCCATGAGGCTGTGGAGATTTTGAATCTAGGAACAGGGGTAATTTAATAGTCAGCATTTGAAGCCATTCCTCGAGTTTCCTAATACTGGTAGTGAAGAGGTCATGGATCTCCATGAACCTCTTTACACTGATGACTAACTTTTAATCAGGTATGACCCCCTTGCATTGTCTTTGTTTTTAATTCTTTCCATGCATTGAGGACATTGCATGACTTAAGTGTGGGGGAGGGAAACCAGTTTTTGTTTTTTTTTTCACTTTATTTTATTTGTTTTTCTTTTTATTTTTGAGCTTGCTAAGGATGAAGTCCTACTTTGGCTTTTGGCTAATGATCATACCATTCGGTTGCTTGATGTATGAAAATAAAAGTTTTGACTAAGGTACCCATTTTGAACATATAAAACCCTGTTGAGAAGAAAGAAACAAGCATGTGTCTTGAGATAGGACTTTCTTTTGAAAAATAAGAGACCCCTGTTTTATGGTGATGGACCATATGTAAGTCTGTGGGTTCCTTGTACTTTTGATTTGGAGTTGAGACCTTCTTTTTAATTTGGCATGGGTTGACAAATGCACAATTTTAAATGAAATGTGAAATGTGGTATAAAGAAGAATAAGAGTTGATTCCCTTGGAACTAGACAGGGCATTGCGCCTCAGGAAGCGTGGTGTCTTGATTGAAATTCTTTGGGAGGAAACTTCTGAAGTAACTCTAGCATCACTGCCTTTGTGGATATATGCAAAAAGCGAAGCTACATAGTAACTTGGGTGTCTGGTGTTTGCTCCATCATGTCATTCAGGCCAAAAGTAGTGGAGTAGAATAGAGTTTATTAGTGAAAAAAAAAAAGAAAAAAAATGTGCAAATGTCATTATTGCTTGGTAACATGTTTGGTCAAAAATACTCCAACGCCTTAGTCATTGGTTCCCTATTTCTTCACAAGTGGTTTTGCCTTAAGATAAGGATGTTTTGGAAGAGACGAGGTGAGTTTCAAATTAAGAAATATGCTAGTGCCTGGAATTGATAAAGGGTAATAAAAGTTCAAGTGTGGGGGTCCCTTGTAAGAGAAATTATCTTTGCTCCGGATCGGTATGAGCCTTACCTTTAGCCAAGGTTGGGATTTGTTTATTCTGAATTTTGGGTGTATATTCACTGCAAACACCCACGAGACACAACTCGTCCACTAGGATAATTTAGGGGTTTAAAGGCTTGTTGCACATGTTAAGTGCAACCGTGATTCCTACGAAAGTGAGTTAGGCTTTTTCTTTATTTATTTATCTTGCTCGAGGACGAGCAAAATTCAAGTATGGGGGAATTTGATGAGCACAATAATGTGTGAAATCTTAGGGATATAAGTGTATATTTTACCCCACTTTGGATAGTGCTACTTTTATTTTTCTTATTTTTTTTTAGTTTCCAAGTTTACAAGAGAAAGTGCTTAAAGTGAATCAAGAACCAGTCCAAAGGTGGGACCCACTCATTGGTACCACATCCTCTCTCCTACAAAATCCTGAAGATTATTCTCTCTCCTTGCCACCTCACAAGATCTTGAAGATGCTATGTAGAGATTCCTTTCTGATTTAATCAAGATTGCAAGATGTTGGTAAATATTGTAAAGAAGGAATAGAATTTGTTAATTTTGAAAACGGATTCTCTCTTTCCTCACACAATATCTCAGAGAATGAGGATTTTACCAAGATTTTATTTTATTTTATTTTCCTTCTTTTCTTAAAGAAGACTTGTAGAAGGAAGGAGGCAAGACAAAAGCCCTATAAAAGCCCCTTCCTCCCCCCTCCTAATTATTATTCCCCTTAGTTTATTTTCTATTTTATGCTTAGTTTTCTTCTCTCTCTCCCTCTCTCACTCTTTAGTTTTAGTTCTTCTCTATTTTTGCTTTAATCACTTTTGTAATAGTTTTTTTTTTATGTCAATTAATGCAATCACTCTTTTATTCTTATTCAGCCTTTTATGTTATGATTTATGCAATTGAGTTGTAATTTTTAAAGTTATAGTTCTAGGCTTAGATCTAGGTGACAAGATCACAAGCCGTGGAGCATCTTTTTTTTCAAGTTCAGTTTTTTTTTTGTTTCAAAATTTGTTTTCTCTAGTACTAGAAATTTCAGATTTGGTTTATTCTAGATCTGGTTTTAGTACTGGTAGTATCTCAAATCACCCAAGCTTTCAAGTTCAAGGGTTGAAGTTCAAGTAAGCAGGCTCCTTCAATAGTCTTCTCTCCCCCCTCTCATTCCCTCTTCTGACTACTCTTTCTTTCTTAATTTAGGATTTTAATTTCAGTGGTTACATTATTGCTATCCCTTTCCCCCAAGGTTCATGGCTAGTGTATGTGTTGGCTTTGCCCCTCCTAGCCATAGAACCATCAATTTATTGCTTTTATTTTAATTGTCTCCCTTTCCCTAAAGCCAAGTAGAGTAACCCTTGTAAGAGTGACTCTCTGGTCAAGTAGGGAAGCTCATATTATGATGCATCCCTCGGGCTAAGTAGAGAAACGTACTTGTGAGTCTCTCTCTAGCTTTCTCCCCTTTCTTTTACTTTATGTTTTATTTCGATATTTTTTTCCTTTATTTTTTTTAATTGCGTGGGTTATTTATTTTCACTTATTTATTTATTTAATTTTAATTGTGTGGCTTGTATCTTTAAATTATTAGATGACGAATGGTTAGGACATTATTTTAGATACATATGTTTAGGGCGGTAGTTAGAATTAGATCACAACCATTAGTAGGTTCACTTTCGCATTATTAAAAGAAAAAAATAAAGTAGCTACTCTCTCTGAGTTCGACCCATAGCTACACTGATCCATACGCTTGCGGTTACATTTAAAATCTCAAACAATGTCCATTGATTACTAGGAATTGAACAAGTTAACCATCAGGAACTGGTATCCATTGCCACGCATCGATGATCTGTTTGATCAGCTACAAGGTGCTATGATATTTTTAAAGATTAACCTCAGTTCCGGGTATTATCAACTCAAGATAAAGAATAGTGATGTACCAAAGACAACCTTTAGAACTCAGTACAGTCATTATGAGTTCTTGGTGTTGTCTTTTGGATTGATTAATGCACTAGCAGCTTTCATGGATTTGATGAACCGAGTGTTTCATGATGTCCTTGACAAATGGGTCATTATTTTCATTGATGATATCTTGATCTACTCGAAGTCAAAAGAAGACCATGTAAAACACTTGAGGATGGTACTACAGAGACTAAGAGAGCAACAATTGTATGTGAAATTCAGCAAGTATGAATTTTGGCTTAAACAGGTTGGATTCCTAGGACACGTGGTGTCTGAAAATGGAATCGAAGTGGATCCAGATAAGGTAAAAGCCATAGTAGACTGAAAGATACCCAAGAGTATAACTGAAATTAGAAGTTTTTTGGGTTTGGCAGGTCACTATAGATGCTTCATCAAAAATTTTTCTTAGATTTCAGCACTAATGACCAAGTTGACTAGGAAAGGTATAAAGTTTGGTTGATCAAAGGAGTGTGAAGAATGTTTTCAAGAGCTGAAGAAGCGGCTAGTGTCAGCACCAGTGTTAACTATTCCTAAAGACATAGGTGGAATGATAGTGTATACCGATGCTTCCAAAGTTGGATTAGGTTGTGTACTTATGCAACACAATTAAGGTTGTAGCATATGCATCCAGACAATTGAAGGACTATGAAAAGAACTATCCTACAATGACTCGGAGCTAGCAGTGGTCATTTTTGCCTTAAAGATTTGGCGTCACTACTTGTATGGTGAAAAGTGCAAAATATATAGTGACCATAAAAGTCTTAAGTACTTTTTCACCCAAAAAGACTTGAATATGAAACAAATGAGAAGGCTTGAGCTTATGAAAGATTATGATTGTGATAATCAGTATCACCCAGGGAAGGCCAATATAGTGGCAGATGCTTTAATCTGGAAAGCTCAATTTGTGTCACTTTCCTATCTAACTGTCAGTCCAGAGCTCGTACAGGAAGAGATGTTAATGGATGAAATCCTTTTGTATGAGGGAGCATCCTTGGAACTAGAACACCAGGCAGATGGTGTTTAATAGTTGACTATGTCCTCTGCGACTCTGTAGGTACACTTATCCATCAGGGAAAAAATCATAATGAAACAACCTTTAGATCCTGAGTTGCAGTGGATCAGAGAGAAGATTCAAGAGTAAACAATGAATGACCCTAGCTTTACATTAGCCAATGATGGGGCACTGTTGTTTCGGGGTAGATTGTGTGTACCCTACGACAAAGTAATACAAAACAAAATTGCAAAGGAAGCACACAGTTCTAAATATTCTCTTCACCCTGAAAGTATCAAGATGTACAAAGATCTAAAGCAACACTACTGGTGGCTAGCAATGAAGTCCACAATAGCTTTGTATGTGTCGACTTGTCTTGCATATCAGAAAGTCAAAACTAAATGGAATTGACCTTTTGGCACTCTTCTACGCTCCTAGTACCTGAATGGAAGTGGGATAAGATTACAATGGACTTCATCACCGGACTACCACATACACCCAAGGGAATGGATGCAATTTGGGTAGTGATTGACAGGCTTACTAAGACAGCTCACTTTATTCCGATCAGGACCAAGTACACCATGGATAAGCTGGCACAGCTTTACATGGATAATGTTGTACGCTTATATGGTGTACCAGTGAGCATTATATAAGACAGAGACCAGAGGTTTACCTCCAAATTCTGAAAAAGCTTCCAGCAAGCCTTGGGATCACAATTGAATCTAAGTACGGCCTTCCATCCACAGACAGACGGATAATCCGAGCGGACAATACAGATATTAGAAGATATGCTCCGAGCCTATGTCATGGAAATGAGTAGTAGTTGGGAGGAATATATACCTCTTATGGATTTTGCTTACAACAAAAGCTACCAAATTATAATTGGTATAGCTCCATATGAAGCATTATATGGTAGAAAGTACAGAATTCCTCTATACTGGGACGAAGTAGGTGAATGTCGAATCCTTTTATCAGAAATGATTTAGATGACATGTGATAAAGTCTATGTCATTAGAGAAAGAATTAAGCAGTCCAATCACATCAAAAGAGCTATGCAGATAGTCGTAGGGCCGAAATGGAATTCCAAGGAGAGAAAGTGTTTCTCAAAATATCTCCTACCAAAGGCCTGTGCAGATTTCACAAGAAATGCAAGTTAAATCCAAGATATATTGAGCCATTTGAGATTTTGATGCGAGTTGGAGCAGCAGCATACATGTTGGCATTATCACCTTCCCTTAGCAATGTTCACAATGTCTTCCATGTATCTATGTTGAAGCAATACATTCATAATCCATCTCACATACTACCTGTGAAACCGGAATACTTAGAAGCAGATATGACATATGAAGAACATCCAACTGAGATCTTAGACTGAAATGTGAAAACCCTCCGTAACCGCTCTGTCGCTTTTGTGAAGATTCGATGGGTCCACCACCCGATTGAAGAGGCATCTTGGAAGAAAGAGGATGATATTCAAATCTGATATCCTCATCTTTTCGAACAACCAGGTACTATAATTTTGAGGATGGAATTTTCAAAAAGAGGAGGGTAATGTGATATCCTACTTTCTAAACCTGGTCAAATTAACCGCATTGACTTGGTTTGATCATATAGGGGCTGAACTGGAGAGAACCGACACAGGTACCATATGGAATATGGTAGCAAGGGTTACCTTGAACTCAGGTTGGCCTAACACGACCAAACAAGTACCAAGTGTAATACGTGCACCCAAACCTTGCATTTGCATGCACCACGAGGCCATGTTTAAAAAGTAAAGGTACGTACTAGTATTTGTGGGTACCAATGTAATTTAATATTATGTGGTATTTATTCCCATTGAAGCCCAATTGAGATAGCCCACCTGAGATATACCCACCTGAGATGTACCCACCTGAGATTTAGTCCACCTGAGATAGTCCACCTGAGATAGCCCACCTGAGATTTAGAAGATATTTTGGGGGCCCAAGTATAAAAGGGGGAGACATTAATTGTCTTTTCCCTCATTAATGTTAGTTGGTCAATGGGAGAGTAAAGAAGAGAGAGAAATAAAGGAAAAAAATGAAGAAAAAGAAAGAAGAAGAAGGGAAAATCAACCGTAGAGCTTCACTAGAGTTGGGTCTTGGTACTTTGATCTAGATTAACGATCAACTCATCGAGGTCTTCGATTTGAGGTAGGTATTGTACACATTTCAAAGATTCTTAGAAAAATCCCTTCCTTAAACCCTCTTTTTGTTTTTTGGGAAAGAACCCCCTTAGATCTTGCTAATCCTACTTAGATAATTAAATCTAAAGTCTAATGGAAGGTGTGTGTAATGATTTTGAAGGATTTGAAAGGAGTGTTGGTGAAGATCTAGAGTATTTGGAGGTTCTTGAGCAAAAGAAGTGAAATTTGAGGTTTCATTAGTGTTCTTGAGAAAGAGGTAAGAACCTTCATTTTTTTTTATTTGATCTTAGATCTAGGTTGAGGGTACATGCTTGGACCTTAGATAAGTGACTTGAATCACCGAATCATCCCTAAACAAGTTCCCTAAGCCAAAGGAAAGTCGAGAATGATGTTGGAAAATTTTTCTTTTAAAGACTGTGGGGTATTTTTACCCCACCTGTCTTTTGGTTTTAGCCCACATGAGTTCCCAGAACTCAGTTTTAGGCTCTGAAGTAATCGGTGGGCTACATAGCCCATCGGTCTTTGGCTCTAGCCCACCTGTTTTTCTAGAATTTTCAAAATTGATCCAAATTTGATGGGTAACCCCCATTTATGATTCTAAACCTAGTTTTAATGTTCAAACATGATGATTTTGACTCCAAAATAGTGAAATGATAAACCATTATGTTTATGATAAGTTACACTCAATGTACGTGTACCCACACATCAGATCATTTTCATACCGGATTCAAGCACCATGTACATATACAAAGTGGGGAGTGGACTCTGATTTAATATTAGAATGTTAGGCATCATTTAAACATATGTTAGTCTAGTCATGTCATCATATCACTTGTGTGTATATTAGACATCACATATGCCATATCACGCATTGAATGTGCATTTACATAATATGCCATGTGTTGTATTATGATTAAATATCCATTATGTCTTGATGTATGTGATGAAGAAATCTCATTTGGACATGATATGCATACTAGATTTTTGATGCCGTAGTTGGCATGAAAACGAATGCATGGTGGCTTGTGTATGGGATGCGGTACCATTGTGTAATCGTACTATACTCTTATAAAGGCATGTGGCTAGGATGTGATTTACTCTTGTGCTATGACCCTTCCCAATAAGGGTTTATGTGTTGGGGGATCATTGGGGGAAGTATCGGGTTGCGGCTGTCAAACTCCTGCAGTGGTTAGTAGTACATACGACTGATCACTAGGACAGTCGGTAACCCCGATGGTATATTCAGAGAGTCGATCATACTGCTTTTATTTTGGGTGGAGTCACCTATTTACTTTCTATCATTTAAATTTCTCGGGAGTCGACTTGCATTTTAAATTTCAGTACCAACGGTGGGCTTTCTCCAATAACCCTATGGGTGTATCGTGGGATGGGATTCGCGGCTCGTACCCAGGGCAAACGCACACTGTGATTGTGAGTAGCACATAACTTATGACCTAGTAATGTTGTTAGGTTAATAGGGTTAAAATGAATTGCATATAAGCGTATTTGTGTTGTGACTGTTGGTGTGATTTTTTTGTGTAGTCTTCCTTTCCACTTACTAGGCTAGTGATCTCATCCCACGTGCACAATTCTTTTTAAGTGATTTTGCAGGTTACCCACCTGATGATTAGGAGCGGGGCCCCACTGTGGAGTTTCCATTTGAGGACTGGTGGGTCCCTGATGAGTTCGAGCACGGTACCAATTGTACGTGCGAGGATTGTGTTGCATGACAGCTATGACTCCTGAATGATTCTTTTTTATGTACTCCCTTTTTGTTACTTGATGCTTAAATTGTTGTATTTATATATATATATATATATATATTATGCTTTCGGGCCCAAATGTATGTAACTTTTATAACTCAATTTGGGTATCAAGTATTTGGGAAACAATTACATGTATTATTATGAACAGGTCTTCTGCTGAAAATACAAGTCTTATCTTATATTAGTAGATGTATGATGTATCGCAGTTACTGCATTGTTGATCCTAACAGGTTTGTGAGTTAACCGGTGTTAACTCGATCATCGGTTCGACTTTGTGCGAGCAAGATGTGACAATCTTTCTCTCTCCTCTCTTTGAAATGATACATCTATCGGTGTTTTAGGAGGAGAGAGTAGATACAAGGACTGAGATTCAATCCCATCCACATGTATAATAGAGAATCTAAAGATACTTTGCTACCCCTGATTTCAATTCTTCAACTTATGATGACTCAGTCCTTGGATAATCTACCTTTGAGTGTGATTCCTATTTTTTTAAATGTTTATTTTGTTCCTCCTCTATATGTTCCAGCTCATGCCTAGCAAGCACGTGGTTCTTTTTATTGAACATTTAGCTTTGATTTCGTTGACTACACACTCTCCGATTCTCTAACTGACATGGACATAGATATACTTTCTCTTCTTTGAAGTCATGCTTTCTCTTTTTCCATAAAAAAAATTGTGTAGAGAGAGGACCATACAACCTGGGGTACAGTCAACAGCACCCCCTATATTTGGACTCGCCCACTTATGAACCCTCCTACAGACCTCCTCATGCGACCTGCGTACCCAATGTAGTCACCTACGGCTTCGATGAATCGATATACTCTTTTCTCTTTTCAGTAATAACCTTCAAGGTATTTTAAAATTGGGGAATTTTCTATCAGTCCCTACACATGGCCTATATTTACTAAAATTCCTCTACCTTTTATTTTCGTTTTGATACTCCTCTGCTTTTGGAATTTTACATCACTTTTTCCTCTTCTCTTTTTAAATACCCAGATTACCCCTCCTTTTCACTTATAACCTATTAAACTTTTTTCATATTTTTTTGTTCAAAATATGCTTTTACTAATCTAAGAAAACAGTCAACCGGATTTGTCCTTCTATTATTACTTGATTTAAATGTTACTTTTTTTGCTGAAACTCAAACTCCTCCTTCACTCCCATATCATTATTTTCTATTTTATCTATTGTGAATTTTTTTTAAAGGCATTATTAGTATTGAGTCACTTAAAGATATTATTTATTTATTAGTTATTTTTGTCTTATCCATCATCAAGGTTATTGTTTGTTTATTTTTTTTTTCTTTTGTCTCATCCATCATCACGAGTTTAGTAATCTATTTCTTTTATGGATATTGGCAACCGATACCAATTCGAATCGGTATCGAATTTAATATTACATTCTCCGTTAGCATTGTGACACATGGTTTTTGGATTAACAAAATTTAAAAAAAATTTTGATAAAAATATTGGATCTGTATCATTTTCAACCAATATCGATATGGATCACTTAATCCTTCCACAGTGAAAAAGATATTTAAATTTATGGGAACTTGCCACCCTTTATTGGAGGAACGGGACCCATGTAAAGTTTTGATTTTTATTCCCAATCAATTCGAACCAATCAATTTAAAGGTTACAAGTGAAAAGAAGGGATAATCTTGGTATTTAAAAATAGCAGGAGAGAGAGATGTAAAAGCCTAAAAGCAAGGGAGTATTAAAAAAAAAGTAAAATGTAGGGGAGTTTTAGTAAATATGGATCAAGTGTTGGGGAGTGATAATAAATTCTCCTCTAAAATTAAATAGGACTGTAAAAATTAACTTTTCAACCAATCCAACGGTGTGGACTTAAGGTCTAAACTATACACCCAAAGGTCTTCCCTTGTAGACTCTTTAGTTGTCTGGTAGTGGCCATTAAAGGTATAAATTAATGGAATCAAATACCCAACCCTCCTTGCCGTAACCTAATATACGATCCTTTTTTTTTTTTTCTTTATTCCGCACTTTTATCCTTTCATTTTCATCGCTTGACCCAATTAAATGTTTATTTATGGAAAAATACTAGGACACCCCTTAGATTATGGTCAGATTACTTAAGATATCTAAAAATTTGAAAATATTACTTGAAGCATTCTACCTGGTCATGTTAAACTTTTATTATTGGTTGAATGAAAATACCATTTTCCCCTTATAAATAATAAAACTAATACTTAAGAAATCAGAATCACTAATTTTTTTTGTAGGAAAATAACCAACTTACCCTTTAGTAGTGGATGAAGGGATTTCCCTTTCACCCATCTTCCATCTCAATTCCTTCACTACTTTGTATAGAAAATTATGGCACATTCAGTTCTAAGGTTTTACAAGTTAGTGTTGATTTGGATTCTATAAGAAAAACAAGAAGCTCTATCCTTTCTCCCAAAACCTTCTTCAGCCTCTCTCCTTCCTTCTCATACATTAACAAATCCCACAAGCAATAACCCACCACGAGCAGCCAGATCTGATTTCACGGATTTAATACTTTATGTTCAGTTGATGTCTGCAATTGGTTCTTGATGGAATTGATTGAGTATGATGTGGAATGCTTCATTTGAAATCTTGGGCAGAATCAATCAAAGTGGAAGGAGTTATTTCCATATCCTTCCATTTTTGGTTTGGTGTTTAGAGGTTGAAGTCGTGTTTAGAGGTTAAAGCCAACCTCAACAATAGATGAAAGGGAAGGTATAGTCCCTTGTTTTGGTTCGTGGGTATATAAGTGTCTATTCACTACCCTTAAAGGGTAGAGAAGACATTTAATATTTTTTGGGTAATTTACAACGTCACCCCCTGGAGAATGCCAGTATTATAGGGATATCCCCTCTCTTTCACCAAATTAGACTCGGACTCCCTGCCTTTAATTAGTGTTAAGTGATGCTATAAAATGACACTTTAACCCTTATGAGTAAAACACCCTTATCCTATTATACCAAAAATACCCCTCTATTCACCCTTACCTCTTTTATCACTTTCCCCTCCTCCGTTCCTCCTCTCCCTAACTGCGATCTGTGATTTTGGCGAGATTCAGCCGAGTTGACAGTTCTGTCGCCAGCAAGTTGTGCTCCTTCCATCGCCAGCAAATAGTGCACTTACCATCTCTGCTATCTTAGGTCACCGGGGAGAAGGTTTGTTATATTTTTGTTTGTTTTCATCTCTCCTACTACTTGCTGGTTCGGGTGATGGTGCTACAGAGCCCCTCCCATCATACTTATACCATATTCAATGGCCCTAGAGAAACACCCCATAATGCTCCGTGGGAGGTTTACTATCCTTCGCGCAAGATCATAGCCAGTATTGGCAGCTCCTCTTGCTCTCGCGTGTTCCCTCGTCATCGAAAAAGACATTGCTACCCTCTATTCCCTATCGTAAACCAAACCCCTAAACTGAACACAGTCAAGCCACAGTGGAAAAGCACTCCTCTCTAACCCAAAGCTGGACGTTGCGTTTGCTGTGGGATGAAAAGTTACATACCTAAAAACTCCCAAAAATGTAATTTAATTAGGTCCTTGAATATTAAGTGATCGGTGTGAGACACATTATCAACTAAATACAAGAATCAAAAGATCTTCGAGGAACGAACCCTTCTTTATGGGTGCAGGTCCTCTTCAACATCGGTATATGTCCTCCATTAACGGTCAGTTAAGAGTTTTCCTTTTCCTTTTCCGTTTCTTGACTTTTCTTTTCTTTGTGTATTGAAAAGCAACTCCGGATTCGAAAATGAAGATATGGATTATGATTTCGCATCTGGTTCAATCTTCTCGATTTGGGATTCGGAATGTTACATTTTGCAAATGGGGATGATCAAGAAAGGGGTTAAATGAGAAGCAAAATAGCATAACTGTAATAGCTGGAGGGAGTTCATAGTTGCCGTAGACGCTGTTGCCGGAAGGGGGTTGTAGCCTCGCCGGAAAGGGTTGCAGCCACAAAAGCATCGAAGTGAGAGTGAGTTAGGTTTGGTTGTTTAATCGATTTGGGGACTAAAACTAATGAGGGTAATTTCGGTACTCCTGTATTTTTAAGGGGCAAAATGGTATTTAGAAAAAAAATGAACTGCCGACGTCAACATTCTTGGTATATTCTGAAACATTGATTGACGGCAGGGGGTCCGAGTCTAATTTGGTGAAAGAGAGGGGGTATATTCCTATAAAACTGGCATTCTCTAGGAGGTGGCGTTGTAAATTACCGATATTTTTTCCACCCATGATGTCTTCACTGAGCGGACGGTAAATGACTAATGGGCAAAGGCTAGCTAGATGTAATAAATCTTAAATGTAAGGTTGGTTCAAGAAAACTTTTCAAATTTTTGGAATGTTAAGCAATCTTGCAACAGTATAGGGGGTTTTCAAGTAATTTTTCCTTTATTTTTTAATTCCTCATCTCTTATTTTCATTCTCCCAAAAGTAACACACAAAGCTTTGAGTTATAGAAGGTTATGATGTTAAATATCTACTCTTTAACACTAAAGCTGTACAAGTCCAAACCAAATTGTATATTCAAAAAAAAAAAGGATAGGGAATCGCCACACTGCTCACATGGAATGAAATCTTTCACACAAAGCAAATGGATGCACGGGAAGAGGCATCACATTATTCATACATTGGAAAGTAATACATCAAGAAAAGAAAAATATCAGATGAGGAGAAAGAATGTGTTAGAAGGCACATGTCACTAGCGATGTGACCATCTTTTTCTTTTTCCTTCAAAAAAATGAATCCTTGTTTGTTTTTCATTATACATAATTTTGTATAAATGATATTTTAAATAAAAAAAAATTCTATATTTTATGTTGAAATAAAGAGTAACATTTTCAATTTACATAGATAGAAACAGAACCAAACAAAATATGGCTATTTAAGTGAATCAAATCTAATTTGGGCCATGCCCGATTAATATTTGATTATAATTCTAAGAACAATACTAGGGTTCTCACACCAAACTAACGAATAATAGTGAACTATGCCGACTCCAACTCACAACTAATCATCATGATTCCTGAACAATAATGGAACAAGTGCTTCCTTAATTAGACTGCCAACTCCGTTGGCTTTTTGTGTAACCATCAAATATAAGTAATGGGTAAAACAAATGATTGAATTCATGAAAAGCACACTATGAAACAAAAGCATTGAAAAAAAAGAAAAAAACACCACGAAACAAAATCTTTTTATTACCATTACCGTTTTAAACACGTTTGTATTAGAGAAATAATTTGTTGACCGAAGGGATGCTCCCAATAAATAGGCTTTTACGAGGTGAGGCTTAACTGATCACATATATAATTTTAATAGCGGGATCATCTTTGATTGAACAATCCAATTCCTCCACGTGGATGGAAGACTTTCACCATTCCACAATTCTTATGGTTTTAACACATGGCACGCATATGGCAAATCTCATGGCTCTATTGAGAGAAAAAAAAAAATCGAAGAAAAGGAGAGAGAAGACCAAGAAACTTCCTTTCATTTGCCAACAAATTCAATAATAAAAAAAGAGCAAATACTCAAAAATAAAATAGCATCCGGACAATCTCAAAAGAACAAAAATAAGGACACCAATGGAGACGCATTGCATCAGGACAACCCCACACTTGAGAGGAGAGAAAGGAGGAGGGAACGCCACATGAGAGACTCATCATCCCTTACAAGACTTGCTAAGACACGACTCAAAAACAGCAAAACATATAAGGGAGCTTAGAGAGAGAGAGTTCCGTTCCTCAGTCAGCCACTGCAGGGCAGGAGGATTTTCCATGTCCTCCTTTTGTCTTGAATCTTTGACTTCTCGTAGTCAACCGCCTTCAGACGCAGCACAAGGTGTAGGGTCGAATTACTCTGGATTTTATAATCAGCAAGGGTTCTGCCATCTTCAAGCTGTTTACCACAGAAAATCAGAATCTGCTGGTCTTGGGGAATACCCTTCATGTCCTGGATCATGTCCTTGAGTTTGCCAATTGTGCTTAAGCTCTCCACCTCAAGAGTGATGGTTTTCCCAGCCAAAGTTTCGACTAGGATCTGCATCCCTCCCCTCAATCGGAGCACAAGGTGAAGGGTGGATCCCTTCTGGATGTTGTAGTCAGCTAGGGTTCGGTCGTCCTTGAGCTGCTTTCCAGCATAAATCAGCCTTTGCTGGTCTGGGGCAATACCCACCTTGTCAAGAAACAAACCAAGGAATAGTCAAATATCCGAAAGTCGAGGATAAAAATCTATCAATAACATATTTCAACCTGTTGGAGAGGGGATAAAAACCCTAAACCGTAAACCCTAAATCACATATACACGAATCAAAACAGGAATAATGAAGGACAAGCTCAAAAGAATCACAATTACGATAGAAGAAGAAGAAGAAGATGCAAAGAACCACAATCATAAAATCCCAATCCACAAAAAAGTAACAAGATTGGTAGCCAAAACAGGAAGGAAACTCCAATACAACCATAAAAAAATTAGCGAATAAGTGACTGCAAATAGAATGGCCTAGAGGAGGGAAAGAGAACTCCATACCTTGGAGGATTTGAGGATTTGAATATCTTCAAAGAGCTTCAAATTCAGGAGAGAAATTTTTTTTGAACGAATGAGAAAAATAAAGTGTCTTATATAGAGAGATAAGATGAAGCCGGTCGGCAAGACTTGCTTTCTAGAATCTTCTCAAAGCTCCTTTCCAACACGCCCAAAACCCTAACTTGCATCGGACCACTAGGAGGACACGAGCACGCACCCTCAAGTGTTAGGATCCTCTCCAACGTGCCCAACGTCCAACCCACCTAATGCAGGTTGGGCATTGGAGAGGATCCTGATGCTCCATATCAAAACAATATAAAAAACTTAGATAGATAAGATGCTAATCTACAACTTTAAAAAATAAAGTTTTGTAAAAATGTACAAGAAAATCCATGTAAATGATTATAGTTCACTACTGTTATACTGGGGACAATAGTGAGTTGTGCTCAATAGAGGTACAATAACTCAACACCCAAAACTTGAAATGTATTGCGGTAAATTAGAAATGAAAGTAGACTTACCCATATACAACTTTCATGGAGTGTGTTTGATGGTTGGAAGGGCATAGACTTAGGTATTATAAGTGCAAACCAAAATTGATGCGAAGGACAATAAAATCACTCATATACAAGATTCTAGTGAGCAAATCTCGTCAATAATAACAGCTTGAACTATTATGGGATTGTCAAACTATGTGAGATTGATCTAAGGTCCTCCAAAACATGGGAGGGGTCATGCATTTATAGCTTGGAGACCTCTTGGTCAACCAAGGCAAGTGAGGATTGCTTCCATGTGTGGGGTCAGTGTGCTCTTGTTAACACTTTCATATGATTAGTATGCACTCATGTCTATAGTCCCAAATTCATTCCCTAATTTTTTATCCACCCAGATAAAAACCTTAAGGTATCCTCCATTAACTGGACATCTGTAAAATAGATGCCCTAAATTTTTGTTTGTATGGGAAATCTGCAACCATCCTCTCTTTTTCACAGCCACATATTGGAGGTTGTTCATCCATTCCTTACCAAGAATAATATATATTCTATTACATGAGGTTGACAACCCTAAACCCTAAGTTACATCGATAAAGGAAGTAGGAAAACAGTAATAGAAATTAAACCTCTTTGGGTTAAATTGCCTCACCACAGAGCTTTAACCAGTGAACTTCAATTGCAAATGAGGTTGTTCAAAGGACCTTCTTTAACAAAAGAGCTTCTGTTATAAAACAAAATAAGATTATTTGTTTTTTTTTTTTGTTAAGAAAGAATATAGATCCAATTATACCCAACCTTGAACCCTAAGTTGAACAGCAATAAAAGGAAGTAGAAAAATAATAACAAAAATAAAACCTATTGGAAGGTTTAAGTTACTTTCTTATAGAGCTTCGGTCGTAGATGAGGTTGCTCGAATGGCCTTCTTCGTTCTCCTTTGACCATGGTTCCAAGGATGAGGAGGGAGAACTATTCTGAGGATGCTCGAAGACCAAAGACGATGAAGCCGATAGGATGAACAACTCAAGGTTGATCAAATACCAGGGATGAAAAAGGAAAGAGGATGAAGAAGAGGCGTTGTTGCTTGAAGACTTCGAAGGAGAGTGGAGGAAGAAGGGATGAAAATGGAGGGAGGGACAAAGGAGGTTTGATTTTGGAATTTCGTTTTAATCCTCAACCACATAGGTCAAAAACTGGATCTACCAAGGCACCATTTGACAACGTTCTGTTTATGCGCTTTCTTGTTCCCAGAAATGGAGAAACAGCCTAAAGGCGTTTGATAAAGTTGTTCCGTTTCACCCATTTCTAGAAACTTAAATCAAAATTTATCCTATTTACAATTCCAGAAACGACTTTGATGAAACAAGTCAGACTTGTTTCGTCGTTTCTAGAAACGAATTTGAGAGGAAAAAAAAAGTCGTTGTGCCCGATAAATCTCTCAACTATTTTAATCGAAGAAGAGGCAACCGAACCCTCTCTCCCTTTTGCGCATCCGATGATACTATTGAGTTTTTTAGTAGCATTATATTTGCAAAAAATATTTAGGGAAACAGGTTTATCAAACACCAAAAAATCAGTTTTTGTTTTCAAAAATGTGAAAAGTCGTTTCTGTTGTTTCTAGACACAGAAATAGTTGAAATGTTATCAAATGATGCCTAAATGGTGGGTTGAAGGGAGCAAAAATGGGTTTAAGTGTTCCTTACAGTCGATCAATGGAAGTACAGGTGTCAAGCGTAGAGAGGCCGTAGAGGATTTTTGTCCCTCTCTTTCACTCCTCTCCATCCCATTTCCAAGCTCATAGAGGCGACTCCCATTTTCAATTGCACGGAGGCGAAACCATAAACCTAAGTGATATATACCATTATGCAACCGACCTATAATAGTCGTGGCCGATACTGCTACTCTCAACCACCTAGGCACTACATCCAACAACATTCAACCAAGCCTTAACCTACCCAAGTACAATCATCTTATACAGACTAGGGACTGACATCCCAGACTCAACTAACAAATTAATATGGTCATCAACATTATACTGACCAAAGACTAAGGATCTTCATTAGCTCCTCAAGCGAATGCTCATTTCCACCGACCACATGTTTCATCCCAAGATTCGCCTCCATCGTCCATATGTCATCTAGATCCATAACTCAATTATGAGATAACGACACCTGTAACCATTTCCAAGCCAACCATGGTCAGGTTGACAATTACCAGATCTAGGAATAACCATGATTAGATTAATCGTTATGAGATCGAACATCTCAACTTAGATAGTGATCTGTCCACCTTCAGCTTGCAAATCCACATAAGTAAGGAAAGCGACTTGCTTTCGAATAGGCAGAGTCACCAACCACTATATAAATGGTAGTTAGTGAAATTTAGGGTAAACCATACATGAACACTGAGAGCTTTATTTACTTTCCCTTCTCATATCATTGAAAAACTTAGGCATCAGAGCCTCCCCTCCGGGCTAGTTTTTTTATGGGAAATTTACAGCGCCACCCTTTAAAGAATGCCACTATTATAATTCATGTAGGACTACTCCATGTTAAAGAGGAAAAGACCCCCTTTGTTTCACTAAATTAGACTCAGACCCCTTACCGTCAGTCACTGTTAAATGAGGAGTTAAAATGATCGTTATATCCTATTCTCTAAAACTCATGTTTTAACCCAAGTCCTCTTCACCTCAACCTATACTCACTAATGCTGGCCTGCAATGCTCGGTTCTATAGGTTTCAACCCAGAGGAATCTAACATTCTCGGAGGCTATTGTGATGCCACCGGCGAAACCACCGCACCTCCACCACCATCGTCACCATTGGGCGGAAGATGCAAGCGAAGAGGGTAAAGTTTGTCATTTATGATATTGCGAGAACAAACGGTGATACCTTGAAGCCCAGCCCCAATTAGAGTGATTCTTTCGTCTCTTCACCGTCGAAACTTGATGGCCAGACAATCTATTACGACATCACTGATGAATATGGTGATATTGATGATGAAATTGAGAGTCGCAGTTTAATTTTTAAGGGGACTAGTGTGCAAGAACTAACACAGAGGTTAGATTCCCCATTCAGCAATGACTGCCGCCCCAATTAAAAAACCACAGAATTAGGTACCACCATTTACAGAAAGATCTAAAAGTTCAATTTCATGAAATGCTCAGATAGAAAGCATTAGAAATCAGAAAAATACAAACCTCAATCTTTGATAATCTGGGAGAAGCTGGTTCAAAATGTTGATTTCCGTTAACTACTGGGGATGGAGGAGTTGGAGCATCGACTAGGGTTCTCCCTTTGGTTAGGTTAACCACTGGGGATGGAAGAGCTGGAGAATCGACTAAAGGTCTCCCAACGTTGAATGGACGATTACATATTACGCTTTTCTCTCTCCACCGGCCAAGGTGTGCCGGTGTGGATCTGGAAGATACAGAAGACCTTTTCAGCTTTGTTAGTGGCAACCCAAAAACTTAAATCTCAAAAATTTTCATAATGGTCTTGCGATTCTCTCCCGTTTCATCCTCCTTTTCCTCCTCCTCTGGCACTTCAATTTCGGAATCAGAGGAAAGCACTGAGCCCTAACCCTAATCATAACTCTACAACTCTACTATTTCCGGCCTTTTCCCGCTCTTGTAATGGGAAATGGAGCTTCAAGAGATCGAAGATTTGGGACCTCCATGACAAGATTAACGACGCCATCCACACTATCTCAAGATCGCATTTCCTTAATTCGATCAAAACTCAAAAGAAATCTGACGACGTTTTCTTCTCTTGCAACTTCGACAAGAGGAAGCCATGTAATGGTAGTGTTGATGATCGTAGTGGATTCGTATTCGTGAAAAATATTCAGGATGGACTCTGATGCCGTCGTGATCTCTTGTGCTTTGAACGATCATCGGTGGTTAGGGTTTGGTAACTATTGATTTGGGGATGGGACTTATTACATGTGTATTTTAGGTACTTCACATTTAGTAAGGACATTTTGATATTTAAAATAAAATATAGTAGTTAACCTCAGCATATAAGGTATATTCCTTAACAGTGACTGACGGTAGGGTGTACAAGTCTAATTTGGTGAAATAGAGGGGGTGTTCTTATAATAGTGGCATTCTCCAAGGGGTGGTATTGTAAATTTTTTTTTTTCTTATTTGTGACCTAGAGGACCTTACTAAGCGGGAAACTACATTCAACACTAAGGAATCAACTGCAATAGCAAGGCAAAAAAATAGTGATTCTTGTATATTATCTCACCCTCTCTAAATGAATTTTTGTTTAATAATTAATGGGTTTTGATTGAGTTTAAGTTCTTCTAACTCCGTGTCGAATCTGAGAAGTGATTGATTTCTGTTTTTCTTCTATTTGGATCCGTAATTGTGTTGTGAGCGTGGTCAATTGTGATTTCTGTTTTATTTCATTTAGGTTTGTAATTATGTTGTGAACAAAGTCGACTAAGATTTCTGTTTTTCCTTTCATTTGGGTCAGTAATGATGCGTGGGTTTTGGCTTGAATATGGTGATGATTGATGATGAAACGCACAAGATTTTCAAGTTGGGTAACCGATTGACTGAATCTTATCGTTCCATGCCCAGCTTAGGAAGGCCTGTTTACATAATCGGTCAGGAACAAAGGGAGTATTAAATTGAGGGTCACTGATTAGGCCTAATCAAAGCCGACTGTGATCAACCAATTGACACCCCTAGTTGTAACCACAGTTGAATGAGCTATGCATGGCAGATCCAGAACCCAAGAGTCCAAGAGAAGTCCAAGAGAAGTCCCAAGAGAAGCTTGATCGAATCGAGCAGATGATGATGGAATCAGACTTCTCCAGCCTCTTTTACCTCCAATGTGTAGCTCTAAGTCTTTACAGTGTTTTTTTTTTTTTTTTCCCCTTAATAAAAATAGGGAAATTTACTTCCCCTCCCTTGTACTATGACCTTATTACGTATAGATCAAAATGTTTTCAGAATTTATGCCCTCTCCTATATTTGACAGTGTTATAGATTGTTGCTAGTTTTGAAACTCAAAAAACAATGCCCTTTAACTAAAAGATGATAAGTTGAAAGACCATTTTAACCCTTTGTTCTTCTTGTACCCAAATACCCCAAACCCTAAATTTAACCATTGCCTTCTTCTTCAAGTCTTGTCAATCTCTGATGGAAAGAACACTGCAACTGTCCAGCAAAGTTAAGTATACTAGAACTCGATATGCTCTCCCTTTCATCTACCTCCGACTTGGTGAAACATGTACAGCAAGATCACATCCTAGTTTTGTTTTAAAAATGATTTATGGATTCCACCACGGAAAGTATTAATTTGGTTTCAGACCTATATATATGAACAAAGTAATTCATTTTCTATTTCACTTATTATAGAACCTTCAAAAAAGATGACTATGAAAAAATATGAAATTCTGCTCATGAAGTGTGAGCTGATAATTTTTGGATCATTATACCCTTATATCTTACCAGTGTGGTAAGGATCAGATTGATATCAAGGATTGATCTCACCACAGGCGATCTTGACCAATTTGATCCAATTTTTAAAATCATGGTTAGGATTGTCCAAATCATATCAGTATTGGTTAAGATCAATCACGATCCTTGATTGATTCGATTCCAATCCATTTATAAGGTATAAGGGTAAAATGATCAAAAGCATCAAGTCTTTTTTAAAAGCAAAGGTAATCAATCCAATCCTGACTAATATTGATCCCAAATCCAAATTGAAACCGATCCCCAGTTATAAAACTTTGCTCTCAACGTTTCCCATGCCTTTTACTCCCCCACTGACTCCACCCGGTAACCATGCACTGGTTGTGTCATGCTCACTCTCCACCCTCATCCACCACCCCATCCAAGTCAACCTTAATTTTGTTTCACCAGCTTTGTACAGTTGTACCAAACCCAAAAACCTCTCCTTTCCGTCAACCCGAACCTTACTACCCATCTTGCCAGAATCCATTTATCCCTTCCTCTAACTAACCAACCAACCCACCAACCCAGCAACCCAGGATCCTCTTTCGGTCTTACCCCTTCTTCCACAGTACAACATTTATATCAATTTGGGGGAAATGTATTATGTGGGGGAGTGGCTCTTGCGCATGAACAAGAGTCAATAAAAGTACACAAAAAAGCATCAATATAAATATTATTTTTTATTTCATAAGGTGAACCGATCATTTCATCCCCATATATCTGGACGCAAGGGCACAATATCCCTCCCCTTTTTTAATCATCTTCACCATATTGGCCCTTATGGGTTCAAAATGATGCAATCTCAACTGAGAAAACCATGATGACATGAAGTGCCTTTAGAAGTGGTAATTAGAAGGATAAGAAAAATATGCAATACCAAGCCCAAGAGAATCTTTTTAGTATGCTTTCAAGAAAATTTGAATTGAGAAACTATTTCTCCTTTAAGACTTTAATCCACAGTGCAACTGGATCACCTAAAATTCTCCTACATTGCCAAGTCAAGAGAGAGAGAGAGAGATTAAAAGACTTCAAATCTCTAAATCTTAAGCCCCCCCACCCCTCTTACTAGTGCATAAATAGTCTCATTTATCCTATAAACTATGTTATTAGAGTTGTCATTCCACCAGAATCAGTGGACAACATTATTCAAAATATTACAAATGCAAATAGTCAAAAGAAACATGGTATCCTTTCACCTCGAGAGTTTATAATGAACTGAGATAATTTTTTATCCTACCAAAATTAATGAAAATCCTAAAATATGGGATAAAGTTTTTTGTCCATGAGACCCTTACGCCATAGATACAGGGGTGTGCAATAACCATTGTGCCACTGCTAAGATTGTGACCCCACTATGTGAGCGCAGGGACCTCTCTCGAATAGAAACACTTGCCTCATCTCTTTATTGGACTTACAACATTTATCCGAGGAAGCTTAGTTACAAAATCATCTAAATCATTATCACTTATGGAAAAAATTATTTAGAATTGTGCTCTTCCTCGAATACTCTAAACACATTGTTGTAATTTTTTGAAGAACTCAAAATTCTTACAAAAATAGTCTTAGGCCTTATAGAGATACAAATTTAAAACCAAAGTTACCATATCACATATCCACAGCCACACGTTTGTACAAGTGTGTTGGCAACCTCGGCATAGGGACAGCTTGTACTGGGATCCTCTTGTAGGTGACCAAACCCGGGTTCTCCGACATGTCAATATCCCCTGGCTTTTCCCCATCAGGTGGAGCCCAATGGAAATGGTGCAACAAGTGACCCAACATAGATGTCAGTAGGTTGGGAAAAAAATCGTCTGCAATTCCGATCTCGTACAATTCCGTGCAATACCACCTTCAGGGGGTGACACGTGTATTGATTCCAATGCAATGGTCCAGATCTGATTTAAATGCCTCTTCACTGATTTAATGTTTTATTAGTTGTAGCAGATCTGAACCATTGTATTGGTATCAATACACGTGTCACCGCCTAAAGGTGGTATTGCACGGAATTGTACGAGATCGGAATTGCAGACGATTTCAACCCCAGTAGGTTGATGCCGAATTGTGCCACGGGACAGACCCGTCGACCCCCTCCAAATGGTAGTAGCCGGAAATCATGATCCTTCATGTCAACATCCTCCTCAAGGAATCGCTCGGGCCGGAACTTAAACGGTTCCTTCCATACGGCCGGGTCTCGAGCAACAACCCACACATTAACATGAATATTGGTTCCCTTGGGGATGTCATAGCCACCAACCTTGACATGGGAATTGGCTTTGTGGGGGAGCATTAGTGGACTTGGAGGATGCAACCTCAGAGCCTCCTTGGCCACACATTGGAGGTATGGGAGGTTGGAGAAGTCGGCCTCTGTCAAGACCCGCTCGATTCCGACAACCCGATCCAGCTCCTCTTGGGCCTTCTCTTGGACCCTTGGGTTCTTGATCAGCTCCGCCATAGCCCATTCAACAGTGATTGCAGTGGTGTCCACGCCTGCAGTTATCATGTCCTACATAGAAGATACAAAAATTGTAAGGGTAAGTTTGGTCAAATCAGAAATATCATACAATGTGACATGGTAAGACCAATGGCACTTTTGATGTTTGGGATTGGGTTGATATGGTAAGTTTGTAACCCTATGTAAGGGTTGAAGATTTTTACTACTCTATCAAGTAGAGGTGTCAATGTGCAGGGTTGAGCTGCGGTTTTTCCTAAGGCTCCGTTTGGTTGCAATGAGAATTTAAAGGGAAGGGAAGTAAAATTTTCATACTTTAAAAATAAATGTTTATAATCATTACCCCATATGATTATATAGACTACTTAATTTTTTTAACCATATTTAGTAATGATATACTTTACATGTAATTTTTATTTTACATATTATAGCAAAGGGTTTTGGATGCAACGTAAAGTAAAATTTTATAACCAAATATGGAATTATTTGAAGTTAATGTTAAAGTCACACGGGTAATGACTACATATATTTCTTTTTTAAGTATGAAAATTTCACTTCCCTTCCCTTTAATTCCCGTGACAACCAAAAGTAGCCTAAGGTCTATTAACTCAATCAAGACCCTGCCCAGCTTTTAGTCGGGCTGGGATATCTCAGCCCAGGCCCAACTCTATTGGGTTTAGCCAAGCCTAAGCCTACCTCAGGCCAGAAATTCTCGATCCTTAGCCCACCTATGGGCTGAAATCTCAGCATAGGCTCTACTTGGATTCAAAGCTGTTTCGGATTGACCAGGCTTTTTTGACACCCTAACTATTGAGATTAGAATGAAAAGGTAGGTAGTGGTTGCACACACCCATATAGAAGACAGATGATAGTGTCTTCACTGAGATCGTATTTCTCCTTAAGAGTGAGGAGTGCATCAACAAAATGCTGCTTTGCGTTGCCGCTCTTATTGTGGGCAGCTATGTGCTCTTCCATGATGGGTCTAGTAAGTCGATCTCTTCGAGCTCCATGCATAGCAAAAGCCTCCTCTTCTAGTGGGAACAACCACCGGAGCCATGGGACTTGTTCTGCCATGGCAAGTGATGCTCCAAGCTTCAATCCATTGGCCACTACTGCCTTGAACTCCAAACCTTGCTTATCTAAAATGCCTTCTGAATTCATAAAACGCTTTCCAAGAGCAAGCCTTGTTATGTTGTTAAAGGCTACCATGCTTAAGTACTTCTTGACAAGCACACTCTTCCCAAGGTTATCTGCATTTTGGGGTAATTGGTTATTGAGGTCAAGGCAGGCCCAAGCCCATTATAATATACATTACAAATTGAAACTTTACAAAGTCCAAGTTCCCTCCTTTAGATAGAGAAAAAAAGTTAAATCCTTTTTAGATTTTATCTTAAGTAAATAAGGAACCAAATCAATGGAGAAAAGTCTTAAAAAGATTCAACTACATGCAAACCATAACATGCCCAAAAGCAAAGACATTGTCACCTCTGGTAGGATACAATTTTCTACTTTAGGAGGTTCACTAAGGTCATAAATGACCAACAAAAGATGGGGAAGATTAGCATGTTTTGGACATCTACTGTCACCTATGGTAGGATAAAATTTCCACTCTTCCCATGTGTCACACAGTGTAATATTCTTCCAACTTATAAATACATCTGGCATGAATTAATTACATTATGGGAGGATGGAAATTCCATCTTCCTTTGTGTAAGTTTCCAAAGTTGAGAAGAAGAAGAAACATACCAGGGCTGGTACAGTCTTTGAAGATGGATTCAACAATGGCTGTGACTTCATCTTCTCTAATGGGTCTAAGACCTTCAAGCCTCTTAGGAGTGAAAAGCTCAAGAGTACAGACCTTCCTAACTTTCACATACTGAGACCCATAATCAGCCCATCTGCTAAACTTGGCAGCAGATCTACTTCTGGGCCTATCTGCTAATTGTTGATCTTTCTCCTTAAGCACTTCCTTAGCCAATTCTGAATTTGAGACTATCACATTTAAGGTTGAACCAAAGTAGACCGATATGATTGGTCCATAAACCTCTGCCCACTCTGCGAAACACCGGAATCTCACCGGCTTGATATCATAAAGGTTTCCGACGACCGGTAATGGTCGTGGGCCTGGTGGAAGCTTAAATCTTAGCCGTTGATAGAGGTTGTAAGAGAGGAAGATGAAGATAATGGCTATGGGGAGAAGAGAGATCAGGGCCATGGATGGAGGAGAGGAAGGAGGTTTTGGTAGAAATGGAGAGAGAAGAGGGTGGGAGTTGGTGAGATGATGGACTTGAAATTGGAGTTTTTGGTGCTATTCCTATTTCGTTGACAATTGTCAATAGAACCCTAAACTATTTTACGTCTATATCTTGTTGAGACTTGTCAGAAAGGAATCATGCACTAGAGGTGCTGGTGGGCCATATTGTTCAAAGCCCACAAATTTTCCTCACTATGTTCACATTTAATTTGATAATGGGTGAGCTAGGACCAACCCAAAATAATGGATCACAACCCCCTAAATGTAATGTCAGAGGTTTAGGCTATGTTTGGTTCCACTCCTTTTTCTAGATTTAAGGGAGATTTTTCCTGTCTAAGAGCTGGGTATACTTCGGAAAGAAACACCCAATAACGAGTGTTTTCTTTGAAGATAAATCTTTCAGAAAGCAAACAAGTTGTTTCAGTGTGAGGAGAGGAGAGAGATAGAAACATGGAAGTACTAGTATAAGCTGCATTCTTGTATAGAAAACATTATTCTAAATTTTAATAACTATTAATAGTGTTAATTTTCAAAACTCTAGAAACTAAGGATGGAAATTATATTACAACTTAAACAAAGTGACATTCAATTAAGGGTGATTGTAAAGTCAAAGACCAACAAGAACTAAAATTTTGGTGCGACTATAGGATTAGTTATGATTAAAACTATTGAGGGGCTTTGAGACTATCAATTAAGGAAAAAAGAATCTTAAAAAACAACGTGGCCTTACATCCAAGTATAGTAGGGGACGAAATGATCGTCTAATCCCTTACAAAGGGCAAAAATCTCTCTTTCATGCATATTTTCATTGGTCCGACATTGACACATGAGCCACACTCCTCTTAAGTAACCCTCTCCCATCAATTAATTACGGGTAACTTGACTGATCCATATTTCGCTACCCAAAAAAAACATTTATTGATCCTTATGAGTTCCCATCAAATAGATAACTTGGAGACTTAAAATGACAATTTATCATAGCCTTGGAATGTTCATAGCCAGGCCAGGTTAGGTTGGATGGTTCCAAGCAGGACCGGGTTAGGCTAGGTCAGGATGAAACAGGTTAGACAGGGTCAAACTGGGTTGAACCAAGTTGACTCGGTTTATTTCATTTTGACGTGCCACATATTGATGTGAAGCATTCACAGAGAACCTTCCATCAGTACAATGATAAATCTCATATTATATATATAAAAATGGCATAGAAATCGATGAAAATCCATAAAATGATGCTTCACACTAATTGATGTCTAAATAACATCGGATTTGAACGAAATTTTACACATGTTTACACACAACCAAATGAGGTCATCTCAAAGGTTTTGCACAAATTCAGGGGGTCTAAATATCAAGAAATATACCATAGGTAAATGGTCATTTTACGTCAAGGGGTAACCAAACGTCACCAGATTTAGAAGAAATTTTAGGTGATGGCCTAAAATGGATAAATAGGGATATTATGAGGGCTTCATATCATTTGGAGAAAGTTTATAGCATTTTCCATCCGATCGCATCTTGAGTCAATTAGCTCTTGATCATCATCGCCGAGATGTTCTCCCAAAGTGTCAAAATTAATTGTCTGGATGAAAATCATGCATAATTTATCAATCTCTTATCAATACTTTTCGAGATACATGAAAAGATAAATGTCTTTTACTATATTAAATTCAACAACTTTTTTCCCTTAATGGTAAGTTTTTTCTTACATGTGTTATATGTAATTGTAAGGGATTATATACCACAAATGTCCAATGCTTTATTTGATCATAATATGCACCCAACTGAGTTCAAGTTCAAGATTGAAAGAGTGCCTATAAGAGAACTTTCTTGACATTTAAAGATCCTCTTTTGTATTTTATATATAAATTACCCATGTCTTTGGTCCTTGTTTTGTCAATTGATTTTTTAATATATACATACATCAAACAGCTTTATCTAAGATAAACAAAATACCCACTTTAGCAACACCTTATAGAAAAGAAAATTGACCAAAAGAAAACATTATAGGCAATGTCAGTTCACTTGGAGGATTTTTTTTTTTTTTTTTTTTAATTATTGCCTCCTTGCATATTTTTCTCTAAACTTTCCTGTTTTTTGGTCTATAGAATCAGATGTGCCCAAATCAAATGGCAAGATCTCACATCCACTCAGAATATGTGTAATCAAATATATCAATTACCAAGAAGAAAAGCTATAATCCCAGAAAGTCATTCTAAAGTCAACTCAATGGAAGTACCTGAAGATGAAATGACGGAATGGTAGGTGGCCAACAAAGCCTGAGGAGATGCTATCTCGTCAATAGATTCCAGACAACGCTGAAAAAGAATGAAAGAAAAACATGATATATTCCAAATGAATATCTTAGTGGGGTTTACCACGTGATCCAAGGGACGAGATTTTCTACACCACCGCTTCCTTACCCTGATCTTTCGGAGTCGGACAAAACAATTTCATATCAACTTATCTACAGGACAAAGTCTATCGTTTTTTTTTTTAATCAGAGAAATGTCTTGGTGGGCCCGTGAATATCGGACCTCACCCAAGAAGGCATGTGGAATGAATTTTGTTGTTGCCTGGGATCTACAACAACTTTTCCCTTTGGTTTCACAAATATTTTCTCCTAATTATTATTATTATTATTATTATTATTATTATTATTATTATTATTATTAAAATACGCTTAGAGGTCTCATTTTTTTGTTTGGCTATAAAGCCCAGATAGATAACGGGCCCAATCCTAAGGTAAATTTAAATCCGCTATATTCACGTGGAGAAGATCCAACAATTATCTCTTTTATTTTTTCCATTCATCACCTTGTAATGATGAGACAGTTATTGGATTTCAGCAGCAGATCCAAACTCAAGTTTGCTTTTATGAGGTAAGGCTCAAGTGACCACGTACTTACCATCTTCTAGAGAGTCTTCACTTTTTGAAATGTTAAGATGATTTTAATGTGTGAGAGAGAGAGAGAGAGAGAGAGATGACGACGAAACTCCCTCTTCATTTAAGAAACTCTAAAAGACACATTAGGACAAACAGATAAAGCACCACAGAGACCAGAGTCACCACTCACCACTCTCCACTCACCAGACGGCAGACACCCCAACCCTAAACCCTTTTTCGTAAAGACCCTACCCTCACCCCACACATGATTGCGGAGAGACACTAATTCCTAGGTAACCCTAGGTCTACTTCCCTCAAAAGACCAAATACTTCTTTTCGGAACTCTAACTGTTCACCTGCTAAGAAACTCAGAGAAGAGCAAACACAAGGACAAAATGAAGAGAGAGACAGAGTTCCGTTCCTCAGTCAGCCACTGCAGGGCAGGAGGATTTTCCATGCCCTCCTTTTGTCTTGAATCTTTGGCTTCAAGAGCAAACACAAGGACAAAATGAAGAGAGAGACAGAGTTCCGTTCCTCAGTCAGCCACTGCAGGGCAGGAGGATTTTCCATGCCCTCCTTTTGTCTTGAATCTTTGGCTTCTCGTAATCAACCGCCTTGAGACGCAGCACAAGGTGTATGGTCGAATTACTCTGGATGTTATAATCAGCGAAGGTTTTCTCATCTTCAAGCACTTTACCACCGAAAATCAGACTCTGCTGGTCTTGGGGAATATCCTCCCTGTCCTGGATCATGTCCTTGAGGTTGCCAATTGTGCTTAAGCTCTCCACCTCAAGAATGATGGTTTTCCCAGTCAAAGTTTTGACTAGGATCTGCATCCCTCCCCTCAATCGGAGCACAAGGTGAAGGGTGGATCCCTTCTGGATGTTGTAGTCAGCTAGCGTTTTGTCGTCCTTGAGCTGCTTTCCAGCAAAAATCAGCCTTTGCTGGTCTAGGGCAATATCCACCTTGTCCTGAATCTTCTTGGCCTTGACGTCGCCAATGGTGTCTGAGCTTTCCACAGCTAGAGGGGTGATGGATTTGCCCCTCCAGGTCAGCCAGACTCCCCTGAGACGGGGCACAAGGCCAAGGGCGGATCCCTTCTGCCAGGCTTCCCTGAGACGGGGCACAAGGTGGAGGGATCCGGCCACAAGTGGAAGGGTGTCACCCTTCTGCGCGTTGTAGTCAGCTAGGGTTCGGCCATCCTCGAGTTGCTTTCCGGCGAAGATCAGACGCTGCTGCTCATAGATCTTGACCTTAACGCTATAGATGGTGTCTGAGCTTTCCACCTCCAGTGTCATGGTCTTTCCTTCGAGGGTCTTAAAGAAGATCTGCATCTGCACAGCAACAGACGTCTTATCAATCAAGTTTTTCAACCTCTCCAACTACCACACCGGACTATAGAGAAGAGGAAACAAAAACCCTAAAACCCTGAAACCCTCAACCGTAAATACAAGAAAAAGTAACAAGATCAGTAACGAAAACAGGTAGGAAATAGCTCAGATGATCAATAGAAGAAGCAGATCCAAAGCACCACAATCATAAAATCCCTATATATCAACGAAAAATTAACAAGCGCTGTAGCCAAAAAAGGTAGGAAACCCTAATACAACCATATAAAAGATTAGCAAATAAAATGGGAAACGAAAATCAAACAGTATACGCGATCAAAATCCACAACCCAAATCAAAACAAAAGAAAATGACCTACAGGAGGTAAAGAGAATTTCTAACCTTGGGTTTGAAGAAAGCGCTTCAAGAATGGAGGAGAGAAAAAAAAATTCTGGAAAAAATGAGTACTGTAGAGAGAGAGAATGCAAATTGCTCTTTATATAGGCAAGGTATAGGCAAGGAGGAGGAGGAGACCTAACTTGTATAACACGCTAAGTCCGGAAGTCGAGGCATCTTAGGGCAAATGACACGGGTGAAAACTATCTGCAACTGCCGAATCAGTGCCTTATTAGGGCAAAGGACAGTCCTATGATCGACTCAATCCTTGACTCGATCCTTGGCGTTAGTAGAATATCTGGGGGTATTGTTGGTTTATGAAGAAGTACATATTTATAGCATTGTTTGGTCTAGGCCTTGGCCTGGGCCACTGAAGCCTAGATTATATAATCTTAAACCAACCCCAAACTCAACAAGTCCCACTAGTCTAGTCCAACTTTGTCAAATATTGTATGATATTTCTCACTCTTACAATAATTGATTGAATCCTCTTGTTCCTGGATGTTCCAGAAGAATAAATTGACATTCCCTTTCTTTTACTTGGAATTTGATTAGGTCGAAATAGGGGTCAAGTGATTCAGAGAATAATAATTCAAAAATTTATACAAATATTGTATTAAAATATAGATCTTAATTAGTTTCAAACGATTCAATTTTTTTATTAAAAATATTTGTTTCGCTATAGAGAAAAAAGCTTTCTACCCTGTTTAATCTTATTGATTGAGGGTATGTATCAAAATAAATTTTGATAATGAAAGAATTTAATTATAACTGAGTTTCTGTGAATTCCTTTCTTTTCTAGAAACTACTTGATTTCTTGGTTTCAAAATAGGATATGTGGTATAAAAATAGATAATCTACTCCACCTCCCACCCCTCCCCCTTAAAATGACCTTGGAGATTGTAATACTTACTCTCAAACTCTTCATTTTTTTTTGGTAAGGCAAACTCTTTATTTACACAATAGTGATATTGACGGAAAAGCTCATTCAACAATAAGGATAGAACAACTACATCTTTCACCCAAAAAAAAAAAAGCTAGAATAACCATATCAATTATAGTTATTCTTTGGATTTTTTTGTGTGTCGGCATGGGTATTTATATGCCCAAACATACCTATACGTACAGTGTATAGTGTATATGAAAGAAAATAAATGCGGAACGATTCATGAAGATCGATAAGCATGCACGACAAATACTACAAAACAAGTTTTAGGCATACCTGAATCCTTGGCTGAAGAATAAGTACTCCTCAATTTCTTCTTTTATGCTCCTTGTACAACACGATCAATGTTGGTCTGGTCTACCCTCTTTCCCTTTAGCTTTTGGTCGTTAGCATCACTTAATGGGTCAGTGATAACTATATATAGGGGTGAGGGTAGGGATCAACCCTGCAATAAAATTAAGGTTTCCTCCCCATTAAGGAAACAATACCTTAGGTCCACACATAGTAATAAATATTTCATACCATTAAGGTGTGCTGATAGAATCCAATATCTCCATAGAGATCACTTACCAATAATATTGGATTCTTTCTGCTTACTCCATCTTTAGTCAACACCACTAAACCGGTTTTGGAAACAAATCTTTGATTATGCTAGCCCACCTAATAGGGAATCTTACAATCTCCCACTTGGGCAGCATATGTCACAAGTCTTAGATTTTAAAATTTATTTAAAATGACTCTCCGGTTTAGATAAACTGAATGTGGCCACAAACAAAACAGTGTCGAATGGAGTGCACCTTAAACCAAATGCCTTGGTCCGAATGAGAATTACAAACACCCAACCGTATTGATCATCACATCTAAAGCGATATGAGACCACACACGTCAAAGTGCTCATAACATCACCGACTTGGGCTGAACAGTATGAAAGTGTGGTATGAAAATAACATGCTATAGTGATCATCATGTCTATTTCCAAATTGGTCCTGGCTCGAAAACCAAATGAGCCCTATGAGACATATACCAAAGGTCTCATTAATTACAAGCGTCTCCCAAACGCTCAAGCTTCAATCAAAGAAGCTCATTAAGACTGGGTCCGGATGACCCACAACACTAAGACTAGACCTCAATCAAACGAGGCTTTGCTAGCGACTGGATGTGTGTGTATTGACTAGAACCTCAGATACCGAATAAGGTAAATACACCACATATAACCTCAATTTTTTGTAGGAGGCAAATAAATAAGTGTATACACATAAACAAATGGCCATAATAAAAATGCATATATATTCTTGATAAGAATAATAATGCATCATATGTATAAACTAAAACTGAAAGTCAAATGCTAACATATTGAGCAAAACTACCACTAATAAAATGCGTCAAAAGAACTAACAAGTCCCATATTAGTAACATACTCTTGAAAGACTTTTGGAGTCAAGCCTTAGTAAGATGATCTGCAATCATATTTTCTGTAACAATCTGTTCCATTGTAATCTGTGACTCTTGAACTTTCTCTTTGACAAAAAATTACTTAATGTCAATGTGTTTAGGGTCTAAAGTACTTTTACGGTTATGAGAGAAACAAACCGCAGCGGAATTGTCACATAACATCCTCAATGGTTTAGATATAGAGTCAACAATTTGTAATAATATAGTTCTACAGAAATTTATGATTCATGAGCTTACTCCCACTAATCTTTAGATAAACCTATTCGATTCCACCCATTTTCATAAAGAACCTTAGCTTGAACATAATTAACAACCAGTGGCTTAGGAGGCTCATCAATTAAGATTAAAATTTATTATCATAATAGCCAGAGAAATATTAAAGGATTAATTTCATTCCTTAAAATTGGAACCATTCAAATTTTTTAACAGAAAATAGCTGAGAAGTCAAAGCTAACAAATATAATCATACATATTTACCAAAATATATAATATACAAGAACAGAAGGCATATTAAACTTCCCAACAATATAATTAAATCTGACTAATTGGGCTATTAATCAGATTTATCCCAGTATTATTTTTAATAACTATAGGAAAACAGAAACTGGAGAAAGATCCGACGTCATCGGGGTCACACCTGTGGTGGCAAGATCGCCCAACACATAATGGAATCTTTCACATGTAAGGCGAGACGCTCAAAACAACACCACTTTGAAGATTCCATCACCTGTGGTGGCAAGACAAGAACCTCCAAAGCTATGAAGCCCAAAATGTCACCCTCACACTATCAAGCGAAACCAATCAAATGAAAACTCACCTGTGGTGGCAAGAGCACATCATTCGCCATATGGTCTCCTTGACTGCAACCCA